>NW_026057585.1:28435469-28462259 GCF_023721935.1 Panthera uncia
GGGGGGGGGGGGGGGGGGGGGGGGGGGGGGGGGTGTGTGGGTGTGTGGGTGTGTGGGCGTGCGCTGAACTGAAAAGAAATGAAAATAAAGATATATGCTGACTTGAGGCAGAGACAGTACAACCCTACTTGTGTAGGAGGGAGGGAGCTGTTCATGCGTTGGGTGAATTAACAGAAGTTTTGAAGAAGGGAGTGAAGGCACCAGTGGTATATTTTATTTTCGGCATCTGTCTCTAGATCCCCTATATTCTAGGTGAGTTTCTGAAGCCTATTTTGAACTTTCAGGCACTAATTAATTATAGGACAAAATAATTCTTGCTCCATTGTTATCTCCTTTGACTGAGGTTATTCCTGATAAAAAATTATAAAATATGCCTGTTAACATAATTATAATTTTAATCACATTCTGTTTTTAATAAAATTCCATTCATAGCGTCCTCAGAGCACATTTGCATTCAGAGCTGTGTGTGCTATGAAGGTGTGTGTGCATCGGGGGTGGGGGAGTGAGTGTGGGTGTGTTGGCGCATGGCCCTCCGTGGCGACACACCAAAGAGCCATTAGATACAACCTGCCTCTGGCTTACGTTCTTTTTCTCCATCTACCACCCTCAGCTTCCTGCCCCAGGACTAGCAATTTAACCCTCCCTATCAAGAATGATTAGGGAATTAAAAAGGGGATAAAAGAGGAAAAGTGCCTCTTTCTTCTACTCGAGTCTGCATTCCTGTGGACCACTGCCTTAAATTTATATTGTAGAGGGATTTCAGAATTAAAATTCTGAACAAATTTTGCTTTCAAAGGTGAATAAACTACACATCAGTTTGGGGAAGATTCCATTCTGTCCCACGTGAAGAATTTTGTGGAAAATTAAAAGAGAATGGGAATAGAATCAATCTGGCAAACATGCTTAGATATTAAGCCTCAGGCTTCATTTGAGTGTATCATTCATCATGTGCTTCACAAGTGTGTAAAACCAAATGGAAAGAAAGACTTTCCTTTAAATTCAGAATGACAGAGATGTTATTGTTTGGTTAAAAAAAATTCTCCTGTATACTGAATTCTTAGAAGTTTGGGTTGTCTTCATCAATTTTCCAGTAATCAGTTGGTTGACCATCTGTTTTCTTTATTTTAATAACTGTATATCCAGAAGTTTGGGAAAGTGAGTGCAGATATGATTCTGTAGCAAATGTTAATGGCTTATGCAAACCTTATATAAGTCAAATTCTCCAGCCTTTCGCCTCTTATTTCATCTTAAGTGTCCTAGTTTTTTTGTTGTTGTTGTTTTTGTTGTTTTTTTTTTTTCTGTTTGGGGGGTTTGTTTTGTTTTGTTTTTTTACTACCAGGCGTCCCTCCTCCTGCCACCTTCAAGGATTTTGAGCATATGCAAATTGGAAAGTTACACACTGAAGGTGTTGAAGGTTGAAAACCAACAATTCTGCTTTAAAAGTAAATTCCTGGTTGCCCAGATCCATTTCAAACAGTGGCTGCTTTAAGTAACTGTCTTTTTTATTCCCCCCAAAGAAGGAGAAAAATTTTAGTGTCTAATTATCAGCAGGCGTATTTTTCTATTGTTATGTAAAACTATTTTGTTTTGTGTGCACTAACAATCTGTTTTGCACATGTCATTTGCCTGGGATCAACTCCAGCTTTTTAATCAACTGGCCAGACACTGGAAACATGAAGACTTGGAAGAGAGGAGATAGTTGCAACTCTCTGGCATTTGGGTTCTAACTTTGCCTTTGTTTTCCATTCACAGTGCTTTCCAGGTGGATATAATAATTGACATAAGACCTTCTCGAAAGGATCTTGAGGTGGTCAAAAATCTCATCCTGATCTTGAAGTGCAAAAAGTCTGTCAACTGGGTGATCAAATCTTTTGATGTTAAGGGAAACCTGAGAGTTGTTGTAAGTTTGCTGAGCATTTCTTTGTTTTGATGCATGGCAACAATTTAAGCTGTGCTTGTATGTGTTATTTTTGTGACGTTTTTGCTTTATATGTATTATTTTTGTGAAGTTTCTGCTTCTCTGAGCTCTCTGTGATTTTTCACTTTATAAAATAGGCTGCTCCATGGTTTCTCCTGACAAGGGCAGACAGTGTGGTGGCTAAAAGCATGGCCTCTGGGGTCAAGATCAAGATTTGAGTCCAGACTGCCATTTACAAACTGTGACCTTGGGCAAGTCCCTTAACCTCTTTAGACCCCAGTTGCCTCATTTGTGAAATTCCTGAAATGTATGAGTGTGCTTTCCAGTCAGAGTAACTGTAAAATCATGAGCACAATGGGGCCTTTCATGGTTGACAGTCCTGTAATGGCCTCATTGTCATGGTACTGAATATCAGCTCTTAATTTGGGGTTAGGTATTTAGGGAAGGTGTGGAAAATTGGGCTGACCTCAGCTCACACTGTTGTCTTTTCTTTTAGAGATAAATACATGGTATTGGGATGCCTTTTTGCTTGCTTCTAACTTCTGAGGGTGAAACACTGATGCTAGAATCACAGTAATGGGGTGGTTAGTGAAATAATATAGAAAAAGTACCCCCAGCCTACTCCCTAACTAAGCATTACTTCCATGAAGGAGATATGCTTAAGAAGTTTATTAGTTGGTTGGCATGATAGGCAGACAGCAGCTAGTTTCCTAAAAAATTAAATGTTGAAATTTGGTAAAATAAATCTTTTTCAAATATGTTTACGGCATTAACTGTGTGACAGCATGTTGCACAAATTACATTGAAAGTTCAAGAAAACCCCCCTCATCACTTTTAAGAAGATAATTACCTTAGCATCTCTTTTGTAGGCTCAAATTTTTATGTATTGCCCTTTTAAAAAGTTGTGTCTGATTCCCTCTTTCAGTACCTGCATTGAAGCAATTGGAGAGGGTTTTATGTTTTCCCCATTTTGGGGGAGGGATGCCTCTGGTTTTGGTGCTGTTCATTCATGGCACCTTTAGCGTGGTATAACAGTGGACAAAGCCAGTGCTCCGCTGGGGCTACCTCATGTACAAGCACTCACCAGGAGCAGCAGGCAAAGCCACAAGCATACACATCTTAATTTTAAAGTACTGTAATTGTTTCTGGTTCCTGTGGGTTTTTTTTTTTTTTTTTTAATTGTGAGAGGATCCAAATAAGCCATCCTGTATGAGGGTGATACATTAATTTGGTGTCGAGAACAAAGCCCAGCCGCAGTTTTCTGAAGTCAGAGCTGTTTCAGTTGCTTTCCCTGGCTTGGCCAGAGGGGTGTTGGTGACCTGGGATGTCTGCAGCGTTTGCTGCCTGGCACACCAACCAAATGTTTTTAATTTCAGAATAACAAAAACAGGAAAGGGAATTATGCTTTGAAAGGCAAAAAACATACGGTACATTTTAATTCCCTGCTGGAGTTGTGTAAATGTTCTTTCGGCCCTGACCCTTCAGTGGCTCTTTCTGTACCTGAGCATGTTCCTGGTCCATGGCAGTGCTGGAGTTCACTTTGAATGTCTTCACTTTTCATATGAGTAAGACAGACTAGAAATGAGATTGCTCATCCCAGGGCAAGATCTGTTTATATTCCTCTCTTTGGCTGTACTCCTGTTCCAGGCCAATTTTGGACAATGCATGACAACATTACTAAACAATTAGGTAATGTTTCATGATGTTCTTTTTTATTCTCCCAATCAGTTTCATGCTTTTTGATTTCCTAACTCCCAGTCTCAGATGTGAGTTCTGACTATGCTCTGAAGGAAAGGTACCTGCTATTAAAAAAGTATACATTCATGCTTAGAAAAGGGAAATGGTTCATAGTGGCCTTGTTTGTAGTATCTTCTTTAGAGACAGCCTGGTAGACAGGCTGTGTGCACAGGGTGAGTTCTCAGCCACGTGTGCTACTTAACTTCTGAGTGAGGGGCAGAGAGAGAGAAAGAGAGAGAGGGAGAGAGAAGGAGCAAGAGAGAAGTAGGGCTCACCCAAAGCAGGACTCGAGCTCACTGGATGTGGGGCTCAAGCTCATGAACTGTGAGATCATGACCTGAGCTGAAGTCAGATGCTTACCTGACTGAGCCACCCAGGTACCCTCCTTATATTTTAGAGGAGAACTAAATAACATATGTAAGGCTTCTAGCATAGTGCCTGCCATAAAAAGGGAATTTATCTTCCTTCCACAGGAAACTTTTCAAAAGTTTGTCTATAGGAGCAATTAACTTCTCTAAACAAAGTGAAAACAAAATGTCTGCTGAAGGAATTATAAGGCACTTGATTGGGTAAATGTAAAGAAGAGTCCCATTAAACACAGGTGGCATGTGTGTGCCTGTAGGAGGTGGGTGCACAGGCAGAGTGCACCCTCCAAGAGCCACAAAGGGCAGTACTGTGGACAAGAACTGGAATACTAGAACTGTCCTCATTACTGTGCCCAGCTCTGGGTTTTTCTTCAGGTCCCTTATGGACTGTGCATAATCACATTTTGGAGGAACCTCCAAAACAAAAGAATAGATGGAGGAAACATTTGGTTACACTATTTCAAATGGCCTCAGCCAGCTTATTCTTAGAGAAGACATGTTTTAATCCCAGTGGGAATGGACTACATCTCTGACCAACCTCTCCCGTACCCCATCATTTCTGATGCAAGTGTGTGTTGGGCAGTGGAGGGGAAGGGGAAGAGGGAAGTGCTCTGACTCTACCTTGCTCATCATCCTTCATGAAGATGTGGCTGTGGTGGTGGAAATATGGTATGGAAATATGGTGGTGGTATTTGGAGACCCCCTTGAACACTCCCATTTGGAGTAGCTACACCGAAGCCTTAGAAAAGCCTGGGGACTCCCTGTATCCCAAAATAGAGGGTGAGGAATTTGCTCATTGCTGGGAAGGAACCAGTTTGCCAAGCCTTGCTGTTTTACAAATGTGTAGATAAATTTCTAGCCTTGTAAGTCCTGAGGCGTAATCAATATGAGTTGTACTGACAGCTCCTAGATTTAATGTGGAAAGGTGTAAACAAATCATTTCATATTGGTACAAAAAACACAGGTGGCGGTTGTGATGATAGTATTCTGGAAATACAGTATTTTCTCAGCTGTCCAACAACATGAAAGACTAGGGCAGATGAGGCCAAGCTGTGTTGTTTAGGCCAGTGTTACAACTCCCGCCAATCAAAACGACATGCTGCTTTAAAAGACTAGAAGAAGCTGCACCTAGGAAACTAAGTTTAAAGAACTACTTGGATCCTTCCTTACCTCATTTTAGTTTAGTTTTTTTTTTTTTTTTTTTAACCCTTCCTTCCTCTAAGGAATTTTCTCTAAATCAGGGTAAGTGCTGGAATATTCCAAACCTGTCAAGCTGAGTTTTTCACAAATGGCTACAAAGCGTGGTTAAAACTCTGTCTGGTTCCTTTGCATGCATTATTGTGACTGGCCGCTCTGGAAGTTTCAGATAATCACTTTGGGTCACAGAAAAAATATACTGGGGGAGATCCTTTAAGCTTTGAATTGAAAATATGTGTCCTTAGCCAATATCCCACCACCAAAGAGGCCAAGAGAACTTAGAGCCTGTGAATCTTCGATGGTTTTATAGTGGGAAAGGATTAATATTTAGTCATGTTTGGGGCACACAGAATGGGAAACAAATGGAGAATTCAGGAAAAAATGCTGCATGTATGCAGGAGAAAATAATTGGGCATGGAAATTAAAGTGATTTTTATACGGCATGAAAATGGCCTAATCTTCATGCTGGAAGGGCTTTCCAGTCTTCTTGGAGCAGTTGTTGAAACTACGGTGCCTTCGCTTTGGGATCTCCTCTGCATCCGTCAGCTCCTTCACTGTCTGACAAGGTCACTGCTGTAGGAGCCAGAGGATGTGGAAACTAACCATGTCCTGGTTACTCAGTCCTTTCTCGGAAGGATTCCTATCACTCAGTTCTAATTTTGTAATTAACTACCAAGTGAAAGTCAGCTTACTGGTATTGCTGGATAAAATATTGGCACTTAGAGGGACAGTAACCCAAATCAATTAATTAATTTTTGGAACATAAAATCGAAGCATCTTCAGTTAATAAAATTGACAAATGAATACAATTACAGGATTGCTGAACTGGCCATAAATTATAACTGAAATCTCAACACTGGTTGTTCCACCATATGGAATTTAATAGTTTACAAAGATGAGATGGTCTCCACAGTGAAGTAACTGCATTGTGCCTTCTTTCATTTAAATCTAGGGTGCAGAAAATAGAAGCATGGACATATTTTTGGCAGTATAATATGCACATTTGTACACTTTATACATCATTTTAAATAAAAATAAGGGAAAGTTTGGTACTATATATATATATAATTTAAACATTTAACTAACTCTGGTAACCTAGTAGGTATACTCAGTATGTAGCTACTTATCGATCATTGGATTATTTTTATCAACATAAGCAACCCAAATGGTAAGATCAAACAACATGAATAAATTTCTCTTAATCTGCTGTTAAAGATTTTCACATCAGTGTTCTTAGCCCAAGGAAAGTAGGGATCAAAAGAATAAATAGTTCCTTCATATGCAATGTAGAATCTGTTCATTCTAGATATTGAATTTGTACTTAAAGCACTGTTTAGTTTTAGACTCACGAGTGAAATTTTGCTGTTATCTTCAGGCTCCTAACAGTATTGGCTTTGGGAAAGAGAGTGAAAGATCCATGATAACAACCAAATCAGTAAGAGATGACATTCCTTCAACCCAAGAGAATCTGTTCAAGTGGGCTTCGGACAATGGCTATAGTCCAGTAACATCATATACAGTGGCTCCTGTGGCTAATAGATTCCATCTTCGGCTTGAAAACAGTGGTAAGTATGGATTTTTTTTTTTTTTTCTGTAGTAAAAATATCCCCTAAATGAGGCTTTCCAATGAGGAACTCTCATTACGTCTCATATGTTACTGTTTTTCTGTTGTAAATTTTGATGATTCATTTGACTGCATTTTACTATCAAGTTTAAGAGTATCTAGAATCATGATAGATTATTTTAAAGCAACGATCTTTGGTACTTTCGTACAGATTTTTCTGTACTAAATTCTTTTGGTACAGTTGATTGCATGGTGGAGAACTTTGTTGTAGATCACATAATTCACTGTGATTACATTAAGAACAAATTAGCCTGGCTTCTTCTCTCAGAAGTGCCTGCTAATCACTGACAGCTGAGATGCAGAGCGGCTGGAACTACGGGGGAAATGTCCTGGGTCAGACTGCATCTTACAGGACAGTAGTCACGAGGTGCTTCCTCTTCCTCACCCAGAGGGGACGCAGGAGTCATTACCCCAGTTGGATGGAGCAGAAAGTGGAATTTTAACAGGTTCTTGAGGTTTTGCCAAGCCTCTAACTAGCGAGACTCAAATCCAGAGTTTTCTGATCCCCAGACCTGTTCCTCACCCCCTGGTACTGCCACCAAGGACAGTGCCCATAGATTGAAGGTTAGGAATACGGACCATTTGTTCACTGTTTGAGCGCAAGTTGCTTAATTTCTGAGCCTCAGGTGGTTCCTCCTCAGTAATATGGGAGAGCAAATAGGCCCTACCTCAAAGGGTTGTTGTGAAGGTTTTTGTCAACATACAAATTTAAAACCCTCCAAAACTCTGGCCTCTTTTGGACCCATACAGCTGTGCCATCTGCCATCTTTTCCCGAAAGATAATATTGAAGGAGAGTTAATGTCCCCAGTCATGTTCACTTCCTGCTCCCACTGAGATGGATTGACCTCAGGCGTTGACTTTGAGACTGGATGGATATAAACAATACTGGGGAAATGTCTCTTCCCTAAATTGTTGAAAATAGGACAGAACACTGAGTATTGATTATATGGAAACAGGTCTTTCCCTTTGAAGGAATAAGTGTACCTAAGCAGCTTTTTCTTTTCTCCTTCAGGACTAGGCCAGGGTGCTCAAATACCTGTTAGAATTTAGCAGGCAAAAAGGAGGTAGCAAATACTATTTTAAGAAATCCTTGAAGAATGTATTCTAAAGAATCTCTAGATTCAAGGGAAGTATTACAATGGCACTTGAAAATATTGTCTCAATAACTTATTCAAATCATGTATTTTTTTAAAGTTTATTTATTTATTTTGAGAGAGAGAGAGAGAGAGAGCAAGCTGGGGAGGGGCAAAGAGAGGGAGAAAGAGAATCCACACTGTTAGCACAGAGCCTGACTTGGGGCTCAAACTCACAAACCATGACCTGAGTTGAAATCAAGAGTTAGATGCTTAACCCACTGAGCCACCCAGGAGCTCCTCAAATAATGGATTTTTATATCTTACAGGGCCTTAGAAATTATCTAGTCCATGGTTCTCAACCTTGGCTGTATGTTGGAATCATACAGGGAGCTTTAAAACATGTTAATGATTAGATACCTCTCCATAAAGTCTGATTTTAATTGACCTGGGGCACAGCCTGGGTATAGGGAATTTTTTTCAGTCTCCCCAAATAATTTTAATGTAGAGGACTAATGATCTAATCCAACCTCTTAATTTTAAAAATTAGAAAACTAAGACACAAAGAAGTAAGCCACTGGCCCAGAGACACTCAGTCAGTTAGAAAGAACACCAGGACTGGAATTCAGGTTTCCAGACTCCTTGTCTCCTTTACACATTGCTTAATAAGAGTAATTTTACACACACCCATTCTGTGCCAGTTCCTCTTGTACTTGCCTCTAATGATGATGACTGTGGCCTGGCATCAAACACTGACAGTGTTGCCTTCTGTCACCACCAGAGGAAATGAGAGATGAGGAAGTCCATACCATCCCTCCTGAGCTACGGATCCTGCTGGACCCTGGCAGTCTGCCTGCCCTGGAGAACCCACCCATCCGGGGAGGGGGAGGCCGAAATGGAGGTTTCCCCTTTCCTATCCCCGATATCTCCAGGAGAGGCCAGATGGAAAGGGGAGATGATGGGATCCCCCAGCCAAGGGACCCTATCGTCCCCAGCTTGCGGCTGTTTCCTGGTCCCGAAGAGCCCAAGGAGGTGCAAGAGAATGTGGATATTTCCCTGTCAGTCAAATGTGACAGTGAAAAGATGGTCGTATCTGTAGAAAAAGATTCTTTTCAGGTCAGTGCAATTTCTTAAAGGAGAGAAGAGAAAGCCACCTCCCTCCCCATCTTGCCCCAGTATGTGTTATTTCCCTCTAGCTCTTTCACTTTTGAACTCTGGGGACCTGATACTGTTTTCTCAGTTGGATGGGCTTACTTCCCCTTGGCTGTGTTTCTTACCCGGGTCCTGTTATTCTCAGTTGAAGGGGGTTCCAGATCCTTGTGTGTCAATATTTTGCTATTGAATTTCCAAGGCCAACAAACACAATCCTTGGTAGGCTGGGAAGAGGTAAGGGGGGAGGGGGAAGGCAGGCCTCCAGCAACCAATACCATATGGGAAGACCAGGCAAAACACGTCCCCTGTGTGCTGCAGAACTGCCTGTGGGCCCTCCCTTATGTCTTTGGTGGTGGTTGTTTCAGGCCAACAACTACTCGGGGATGGAGCTCACTCTGTTGGATCCTACCTGCAAGGCCAAGATGAATGGCACCCACTTCATTTTGGAGTCTCCCCTGAGTGGCTGTGGTACTTGGCACCGGCGGTCAGCCCCGGATGGAGTGATTTATTATAACTCTGTAAGTGTTCCCCAAAACAAAGCTTGGCCCTTTGCCAGATCCTTTCTGGGTGTTTCCTTAAAATTAGCCTTAAAATTTCTATGAAAATGTTTAGGGGCATATACCCTAGGCCTAAAAAAGCCAAGTGTCAGTTCTCAACAAATTGGGTGTCCTTTGACCTTGAGTCTACACAGCTGAGCTAGCCAGCTCCATGGTCTCTATGGCCTCATTTCAGTCTTGTCCAGAAGTAGGAGGACTTCTCCCTTCCTCATGAACAAAATAATCAAGAGAAATCCAAAAATGGCCCTCAAGAAATTATTATTAAGTCTCTCTCCAACTTGAAGAAAAGAGATTAAATTGAAAAAAAATCCCCTACTTTTGAAGTTCCCCAGAGGAAGATTCCACAGATTCCCCCAATGATAATCCACTGTAGTAGCTATCCTGCACTTTTCAGAAATCATTCTTGTCAGTTCATTCATCTGAATCTTTTTTTTTTTTTTCAGATGAAGCCTATTCTTGCAGAAATAGACACTAGGTAGTAAATATTAAAAGAATTTGAAACATGAAATTTCAAAAGAACTTTATAGTGTTAATTTTGCAGTTCAGGTTATACTTTTGATGGTAAAAATAAGGCTCAAAAATCCGTGTCTGGCTTTGACATGATGTGTGTATCTATGCTCCCAGCACCTACTCCAGCTTTGCCACGGGCTGGGGAGGGCATGACTCTCATTCACGTTCGTCCCACTGCCCTTTGGTAGATACACTTGACCCATCCAGAGGAAAGACTGGAGATCAGGTGCTCTGTCACTGTGGCTCATGTGGGGACTGAATCTATGGGCCCAAGTTTATTATTCTTCAGACTTAGAGTGTTTGATCTGGAAAGAACCTTAAGATGATCTCATTCAACTTCCTCATTTCACAGGTGAGGAATTTGAACTCCCGGGAGTTAAGAGACTTGCTTAGATTTGAGGAACTAGTTAACGGCAGAGCCAGGACTGAATCCAGCTTCCTGACCTCTCATCCACTAATCTTTCCCTGACACAAGGCTGGCCCAACTAATCTCCCTTTGTTCCTGGAATAATTTATTAACCTTTGACCTCTATGATGAACACACTCCTGCCAATTCCAACATTAATTTTTGTATATTACCCAGTTTTTCCAGGTATAATGAATAGCATATAGTACTGATATACTTGATTTTGGAATTTTAAATTTACGTCTAAATTAACACCAATAAGAGGCTCTGGTTATCTGTTAAGTAAAAATAATATCATTTTCCTCAGAAGAAAAAGGTATATCCCAAGCCCTTAAAATCTCTTTCTTCTCGTGTGTGCACCTGTGTGTGTGTCTGTGTATGTGTCTGTGTGTGTATTTGTGTGTATATTATGATGATAATACCTAGGGTAAGAAATGTCCTAGGTACTTGCTTCAGGTACATCAGTACTTTCTTGTGAGGAACCGGTAAATGGAGAGGTGGTTTTTCTACATTCTCTTCCCTTTAGTGAATATTTTAGGTGTTCGTTCCAGTGATAACTATTTGTAGCAATTTCCAGACTTACTATATACTTTTGTTTTGCAACATATTGAGAAATTAGGCACATGACACGAAATCAGACCAAAAAATATGACTATTCTATATACACAAAAAAATTAGGATTTTATTTATGGAGTCACAGTCCTCAGGTGAATTTTTCATGTTATCTAGAACTAACCTAGGAATAATCATCTCAACTAACATTAGGATAGACTATCATAGAATCAAACAGGATTCTTTCCTCCATCTGTATACCATACAGAAAGATACGGGGGAAGAAATGAGGAAAAGGTAGAGGAGTACAGAGATAAGATAAGGAGAGGCTGGCATAATAGTAAACATTAGGTACTTTGTTTCCAACTCAAACTTGATAGAAATCTCAAAGGATACAAATTAGCCAGCTCTTAATATTTCTTAGAATTTTTGATATAAAGAGAAGCCCCCTAAGGAGAAGGCCCCTTCCCCTACAGGCTGGCCTGCTGACAACCCCATTCAACCTTATTCCAGTGCCTAGTGTTTTCCTACTGTTTGAAACAAGTTTTATTCTTTCACCAGGAAAGATGCATACTTTAGTCGAGTTTTAATTCGAATGTACTTTGGGTTCCTCTTTATTTTTATCTCTTTGAAGATAAAATCCTGAAACACTTGGAGGTTTTTCTTAATTTTATTTTGAGAGAGAGAGATGGGGGGCGCAAGTGAGCAAGGCCAAAGAGAAAGAAAGAATCCTATGAGGAGCAGAGAGAGAGAGAGAGAGAGAGAGAGAGAAGGAGGGAGGGAGAGAGAGAGAGAGAGAAGTGGGGCTCACCTGGGGCTCATGTTTTTACCCAAAGCAGGGTTCATGTTCACCCCATGTAGGACTCAGACTCACCAACTGTGAGATCATGACCTGAGCCAAAGTCAGATGCTTAATGACGGAGCCATGGAGCCACGACCCAGCCTCCACTCAGGAGCCCTGTTTTGTTTTAAGTCAGGTTTTCAGTTTGCATCTGAATTATTACATTGGTGTTGGTGTGAGATAGAACCAGATCATGTGACTGGGTGTTTCAATGACCATGTCTGCACTTTCTTTGCCTTTTAGATTGTGATGCAGGTTCCATCGCCTGGGGATAGTAGCGGCTGGCTAGATGGTTATGAAGATCTGGAGTCAGGTGATCATGGATTTCCGGGGGATATGGATGAAGGAGACACTTCCTTCTTCAGCCGGCCTGAAATTGTGGTGGTATGTGTTTATTTGTAGTAGGTAGTTTGTGAGAATGTTGTCCTTTTGGTCGGCTTTAATTAGGGACTGTTGGGAGTGGGGAGCAGGGATTAGATGTTAAAGGCCAAAGGTTATAAAGGTCTAGGGTGTTCATCCTTCATTTGACTCTGATTTATCTCTGTTTTGTTTGTTTTCACTAGTTTAACTGCAGCCTGCGGCGAGTGAGGAATCACAGCGGCTTCCAGGACCCACTCCACAGGAATGTCACTTTCAACATGGAGCTCTATAACACTGACCTCTTTCTCGTGCCCTCTCAGGGGGTCTTCTCTGTGGCAGAGAATGGACACATTTATGTTGAGGTATGCTAGTTATGAACATTAACTAGCCTTGGGCTTTTAGGTCAGGGCTGAATTATAGTAGCTCCTGGGGCAGACCTCATCATGTTCTTCCCCACACCCCTTAACCAGTTCTGGGTAAGGGCTTGGCTCAGAAAATGCATCCAGGTTGATTTCTTTCTTTTTTTCATATTTATTTATTTTTGAGAGAGACAGAGACAGAGACAGAACATGAGCAGGGGGAGGAGCAGAATGAGAGGGAGACACAGAATCCAAAGCAGGCTCCAGGCTCCGAGCTGTCAGCACAGAGCCCGACGCGGGGCCCGAACTCACGAGCTGTGAAATCATGACCAGGGCCAAAGTCAGATGTTTAACCAACTGAGTCACCCAGGTGCCCTGCATCCAGGTTGATTCCTGACCAAAGCAAGACATTTCAGGATTTGCTACATGGAGAGAGTGTTTTACAGATGAATGGTTTTTTTTTGTTTTTGTTTTTGTTTTTTTAATCAGCAGTGTGAATTCTAATAAAATCCTGTTCTTGCTTTGTCCTTAGTATTTTTGGAACAGGAGTTCAGTATTTGCACTGTTAGAGTTAACCAGGAAGATTTCACACCACCTCTTTTTTTTTTTTTTAATTGTTTTAATGTTTATTTATTTTTGAGAGAGAGAGAGAGACAGAGCATGAACAGGAGAGGAGCAGAGAGAGAGAGAGACAGACAGACAGACAGACAGACAGAATCCGAAGCAGCCTCCAGGCTCTAGGTGTTACCACAGAGCCTGACGCAGGGCTCAAACCCACAAACCACAAGATCATGACCTGAGCTGAAGTTGGATGCTTAACCAGCTGAGCCACCCATACACCCCTCACATCACCTCTTATATTATCTTTTAAATTGAACACACCTCAGTGAAATGCTGTGCACTTCCATATCTCATGAAAATTGGGTTTTTTTAGGTCATTATCTAAATGTATCTATAAATGTATGAAACTATTTTGTATACATAATGGTAATTATTATGTATAGCATATATCTGTGGAATAACTATGAAAATATTAGGTAGTGGTGGGAATAATGAAATAATAACAGCTAACATTATTGCAGATTTATTTTGTGCCAAACTCAGGTTATAAGTGTTATAGTAATTGACTCTTCAAACCAGTCCGATGAGACAAGACTGCTGATATCCCCATTTTAGGGATGAGGAAATTAAGGTACAAACTTGTCTACAATCACATAGTTAGTAACTAATGGAGCTCAGAGTAGGGTTCATACTCAGGTTGTCTGGCTCTAGAGCCCATAATGTTATCTACTAGATGCTACTATCATATATCCTCAAAGGGTCACTTAAAGGGGAAGAAAATGTAACCCTCTCACCAGTGCAAATATCCAGGTTCATGGATTAGATTCTAGAAAAAGATAAATATCTCTATGGCCCCAGAACACCTGCTGGTCTTACAAGAACATCATCCTCTGATGAGCTAGTTTTGGTGCTAAACTGCAAGCTGGTGTTCTGCTTCACTGTGGGAGGATTGAGAAGCTTACAGGGTGGAAATGGGGTACTTCGACACATTGAAAGTGACTTCAGAGCACATATTTCTATTTCAGAAAGACAAAGAACTCTCACCTTTGTCCTCATTCTGGGATGGAGCCCACTGGCTCTAGATGTTTTCCTGGATCTCTCCTCCTTTTTGATTCCTTATTCTGAGAGGTCTTCTCTTTTTTGGGGGTATACCTTTTTTCTCCACTGGGGAAAATATACTGCTTTCTACGTGCTGTTCCTAATTATAGATCTCTTCTTATCCAAGATCATTTTTTTCTTCTTGCGTTTCTGCCTGCATAGTCCACATGCGCAGTTGGTCAGTGACCCTCTGCTGTGCCCTGGATTTTAGGGGCCCTGCTTAACTGCAGTTTGTTCTTTTTCAAACGTGTGCCTGCTCTGCTGACCTACGGCTTTGCTGCCATATACTCATCAGTGGCCAGTCTTCCTCCTGTATCCTACCCTGGGCCTTTTGGTTTTTCTCCCCAGTCCACCTAATGATGGCTTACTTGAAATGCTTTTTTTTTCTTACTTTCACATTTATATCTTTTCATATATTGACTATATTTTCATCCTCTTTTTATTTTTTTTTTTTATTTAAAAAAAAATTTTTTTTTTCAACATTTTTTATTTATTTTTGGGACAGAGAGAGACAGAGCATGAACGGGGGAGGGGCAGAGAGAGAGGGAGACACAGAATCGGAAACAGGCTCCAGGCTCCGAGCCATCAGCCCAGAGCCTGACGCGGGGCTCGAACTCACGGACTGCGAGATCGTGACCTGGCTGAAGTCGGACGCTTAACCGACTGCGCTACCCAGGCGCCCCTTTCATCCTCTTTTTAAAAAAATTTTTTTAAGTTTATGAGAGAGAGAGAGAGAGATGGAAGGAGAGAGAGAGAGAGAGAGAGCACAAGTGGGGGAAGGGCAGAGAGAATCTGAAGCAGCTCCAGGCTCTGGGCTGTCAGCACAGAGCCCGACGCGGGGCTCAAATTCATAAACCCTGAGATCATGACCTGAGCTGAAGTTGGATGCTCAACTGACTGAGCCACCCAGGCACCCCTTCTTCTTCTTCTTTTTTTTTTTTTTTTAATTTGAGTTAGTTAACATACAGTGTAGTCTTGGCTTCAGAAGTAGAACCCAGTGATCCATCTCTTACATGTGACACCCAGTGCTCATCCTAACAAGTGCCCTCCTTATGCCCACCACCCATTTAACCCATCCCTCTACCTACCTCCCCTCCAGCAGCCCTCAGTTTGTTCTCTGTATTTAAGAGTCTCTTATGGTTTGTCTCCCTCTCTGCTTTTACCTTATTTTCCCCTTCCCCTGTGTTCATCTGTTAAGTTTCTCAAATTCCTCATATGAGTGAAATCATATGATCTCTTTCTCTGACAGACTTACTTTGCTTAGCATAATACACTCTGGTTCCATCCACATTGTTGCAAATGGCAAGATTTCATTCTTTTTCTCTGAGTAGTATTCCATTGAGTGTGTGTATGTGTGTGTGTGCGTGTGTGTGTGTGTGTATGCAAGGTACCACATCTTCTTTATCCATTCATAAGTCTGTGGGCATTTGGACTTTTGCATAATTTGGCTATTGTTGATAGCACTGCTTAAACATGGGGTACATGTGCCCCTTCGACTCAGCAAATGACAGCTTTTCTGTTAGTTCATTTTTCTTGGGGGCATTAAAAAGAACTGTTTATAACCTCCAAAATTTACATCTAGAATAGAACTACTAATTATAGCTGGCATTTATTGAGTAGCTGAGAACTGTTGTTTGTGTGTAATTGTGACTTTACACATGCTCACAATAACTGTTTCTGGTAGGTATTGGTGCTCTTATTCTGTGTGGGAGGAAACTGAGACTCAGAGTTCACAGGGCACAAGTCACAGAGCACGCAATTTCCTGAGGCTCATCTGCTCATCTCCCTCCAAGGCCTGTAGTCCTTCTACCACTCATTTCCAGGCCATTTTAGAGTAAAAGACTTACCATAGTTTTTCCTCCAAAACAACTTTTTGGGATACCTTAGACTTTCTGCTACTATGTACTTTCTTTGAGATTAGAGAAAAGATTTGCATTTCTTCTGTCTACATTTTTGCATTGTGGGTTCTGACTTCATGTTAAAGGCCACTTTTTAGTAATAGGATATATGTAATTTTCCATCTTTCCAAGATATCTTATTTTTTAGAAATATTGCCAAAACAATGATCTGTGAATATTTATAGACTACCAAACACTATTTCCTAGAAAGATTTCTGACTAGGTGATTTTCCAAGGCCACATCTTGGGTTTGGTTGAATTGACCCTGTGGCTACCATGAAGTACTTTAGAGAAAAATGGATTTGAGGTCAGAAGGCCTGGGTTTTAAGCCCTGGTTTTATCCAGCACTTGCAAAGTGGGGTTTTGAATGAGTCATCCATCCTGGATGCTGTTTCTCCTCCATTTATAAAATGGAGATGAAAATATTTATCCCACAAGATTGTTCAGAGGGATTGAGCTTTAAGGCCCAACAAAGTGACATGATCACAATCATCTTCACTGTTGAGTGTCTTGTAGTTAACCACGTAGGGATATTTCAAAATAGTGCTGTGCCCTATGCAATGTCAGGGATTTCCCCTGGGTTCCCAGAATGGAAAGTGCGTTTATATCTCCACGCCTTTTGAAAGGATTCTGGGGGCTATTGGCTTATGATTAAGGACTAACTTTATTTCTAAAGTGTTTAAGTTTATTTTGACCCTAAGTTTAGTAAAGGAATGAGGCATGAGGGGAAAGGCAGTTCACACAGTTTCCATGTGTCACCAAATGGAGAATCCACTCTGGTCCGAGGATTTTAGCTGAGTTCAGGATAGTTGAGGTTTGAATTCTGTTTACACTTGGCCAAACACCACTTCCTGTTTCTAAAGAAAAGAACCTTAACAAGGTTTGGACGTAGCCCATACAAATGTTTTGTAAGAGGGAAGTATAATGAGTTGGAAACGTTTCCAGATTAGATTTCCCTTAAAATACCCTTGGGCTTAAAGAGCGAAGGGAGAGTACTTGGCAAGGCCTATTTTGGACCTGTGAGCAGCTAGGACACTTTGCCAGGCTCGTGATCGCCACCAGATTGCACGGTTCCTGACACCAAACTGGGCCAGCTCTGCCTGCTCACCAGGAAGCAGGACTTTAGATGAATCTGTAGCTTTATTGCAATGTTTTAGGGTCATTCTGACTTGCTGCAGTTTAGAAGTTCAGTCCTCTCTGCCTAGGTTAAATAGATTTTGCCCCTGTACCTTATTTTTGAGCAATTTCAAAAAATAGCTTGCGCTACAGGTGGTATACTATTAAGACATGATACAGTATTATGACATCAGGAATTTTGCCTGTTGGTGTTTGTTTATTTTGGAAAATCCATTTTAGGTGCGCGCTGTGCTTTTATTTTTATTTCCCAGAGGACTTAGGGGAGGTTGACAAGATTTATTCATCTTGTGTTGGAATCTTCCAGACTGACATTGGAACCAAATAATTCACCATAATCATCCATATCAAGTTTAAATGGGAGACATCTTTTTTCAATAAGTATATATTACTTTTGTAATTAGAAAGAAGACTGTATAAGTACGCTATGAAAATAAAGCAGGGTCCCTCATCCGAAGCACTGTGTTGATATGTTACCTTTGTGTAATGGAGTAAAAGAGAGGTGCCAACTTGCTTCTGATTGGTCTTTCTATTCTTTTGTAGGTGTCTGTTACTAAGGCTGACCAAGAGTTGGGCTTTGCCATCCAAACGTGCTTTATCTCTCCATATTCAAACCCGGATAGGATGTCTGATTACACTATCATTGAAAACATTTGTCCTAAAGATGAATCTGTGAAATTCTACAATCCAAAGAGGGTGCACTTTCCTATTCCCCAAGCTGAGATGGATAAGAAGCGATTCAGCTTTGTGTTTAAGTCCATTTTCAACACCTCACTGCTCTTTCTACAGTGTGAGCTCACGCTGTGTACCAAGAAGGAAAAGGACCCCCAGAAGTTACCTAAGGTGAGTAGGCCTTCATCCATCTGTATGCTATTTCGACATTTTTAGGTGAGGCAGTGACCTACCGGAGAAGTTTAATCACGAGTTATTGCAGGTTGAGGTTTTTGGTTTGGGAACTGCCCAATTGAAGTAATAAAATCTGTGTTAGCAGGGAACCGTGAGTTTTATGGAGTCTTAGAGAATAAATCCTGACAGTATGACTTTTTTTTTCCATGCATGCTACTTAATAGTATCTTACAAATGATAAATCAAGACTGTTTTCCATTGAGGGAGAGGTCTGGCTTTATCTTTGCTATTCAGATAGCGTGCAGTGCCAAAAGTACAGAGCCGAAAGGACAAGTTCAGTGTAAGGATTAATTTTTCCATGTCCCGCTGAGACTTGTATTGCAATTGTTTTTTGACCTTCTCTGTGTGAATTATAAGGTTGACTTGTCTCAAGAGGACCTCTAAGGGAAACTAACAAATATTTTAATTTTTCTCAGCTTCATACTGGTTCATCATGTTTACCTTATGTCACTCCCCATATTGAACCAGTACATTCTGTTGCCACAACAGACATCAGAACACTTTGACCTTGTTGGAATGGCTGCATAGGGGGGATCTGCAAGGTTAATTACAAACCCTCATTAGTTGGGCCTTGTGCAAGAAGGGTGTCTCTGCCACAGTTTTGTTTCTGTGATCTTCCATAGTTATGTATAATTCCTTACATGCATTTCATCTGTAGAAATCTCACACAGTGTCAGCTGACTTATAAAACTTTTGTAGTCACATATAAATCAATGTCTAAAACTAATAATTGATTGGTATCATTAATAGTGTAAGTGTGGAATTCTCTCTTAATACATAGGTTGTAAGAGGTAGATATAGAGGAAGGAGGAACAATTAAATCATTATTACTGGATAAATTACCACTGACCTGAATGCTTTACACTGTTATATTCCCTTGGGCAGCCATTTCTCCGATAACATCAGAGAACATTTTATTTTTTATTTAAATTTTTTTTTTCAACGTTTTTTTATTTATTTTTGGGACAGAGAGAGACAGAGCATGAACGGGGGAGGGTCAGAGAGAGAGGGAGACACAGAATCGGAAACAGTCTCCAGGCTCCGAGCCATCAGCCCAGAGCCTGACGCGGGGCTCGAACTCACGGACCGCGAGATCGTGACCTGGCTGAAGTCGGACGCTTAACCGACTGCGCCACCCAGGCGCCCCGAGAACATTTTATAATACATATGAAAATGTAGCAAATCTGGTCATGATCATTTGGGAGCATGCATACATAAGATGATTTAGACTATGTTCTTTAGGTTGCTTTTGGAAACATTGATGCCTTAGCCTTGTGGGCATTCACCTCCCAGTGGCCATTTGTGGACTTGTGGTAGAGAGGCACGGGAAAACTTAATGCTTGGCTGTGACACACAGCTGGTCCCTGCAGCTGGTGGAAGACTTGTAGGAGTTTGGGATCTAGGAGGGGAGGCCTGGCAGTTACTAGGCGTCTTTACTGAAGGCTTTGGTTTACCTCTCGCTGAGCCTGGCTTGGATAGTCCATAGCGTATCATTCTGTGAAAATTAATCCCAGTACTTCACTGCAGAGAATTCTAAGGAGAGTTCTAAGGCCCAGCAGATGACATGGGATGTGACCCTAAACCTAAAGTCTCTATTTACGCCCAAGGCAAGAGAAAGTAGAAAGAGCATAAGGACTGAGCAGGAAGGCCCACTGCTTACTAACAAGATTTTAAGCAAGTCCCCTGAGCTCTCAGAATCTGCATGGCCTCATCTATAATTGAAATAATAGTAGGGGCGCCTGGGTGGCCCAGGTGGTTGAGCGTCCGACTTTGGCTGAGGTCATGATCTCACGGTTTGTGAGTTCGAGCCCTGTGTCGGCCTCTGTGCTGACAGATCAGAGCCTGCAGCCTGCTTAGGATTCTGTGTCTCCCCCTCTCTCTACCCTTCCCTGGCTCACGCTCTGTGCCTCTCTGTCTCTCAATAATAAATAAATGTTAAAGGGAAAAAAATGAAAAAAAAAAAAAAAAAGAAATAATAGTAGCTGGCTTCCCTTAGGAACAGAGGAGCAAATGAGACAGTAACAACAGTCCAGCATTTATAGTGCAGTGGCTTCAGATGAACTGTTACCACTCTCCTCATGTTTACTGCTTGTAGGTAATATTTCCACAGTTCTAGCGACTTCTCAGTGCCTTCTATGATGATAGAGAGAGCCAAAGAATCTTCCTAGGAGGAGTACTCAAAGATCATTGGGTCCATCCCTGCCCTTAGCTGATGAAACTAAGGCCGGAGTTAAGTGTCTTGCCCAGGGTTGAGCTGTGAGTTGGACGTAGAATCGTAGACTCTTACTTATCTGAAGAAATAACAGCAAAGTAAGAAGGCTTTTCCTAACATGCAGATCTTTTCAACAATGAGGCCTTTCCACAGAAAAATCTGTTGTTTCCCTTTATAAGGAGGCTATTGTAAAGGCTTCCTCTGGGTTTTGGGGGAAGGGAAGGAGTTATTTTCTTATAATATGCTGTTCAGAGCAGCAATGACAATAGAGCCAAAAGCCTTTGCTCTTTTGTGATTGGAAGAGCTGGAAGTTCATTAGCTTTTAGGGATGGCTTGCTATAGACTTCTTAAAGGGTTGATACACTTCTTACAACAAAAACAAGTAGATGCCATGTACATCAGAGTTTTACGTATTGATAAGCATAGACAAGGAACTGAAGATGTTTTAAAGAAAAAGGTACTAGAGTGTGATTACACTTTTTAAAAACAGATATACCGGGCTTGGGCATGCTAATCCTAAATTTAGGGCCTTAAAATGACTGGAAACAGCTAATCTTATGGTCCCCACACCTGGCTACAACTCCCCAGGACTCCAGTGTGGAACACTATAGCAGGTGACCCTGGTCACCTATACCATTTTGAACGAGCCTATACCAGGATTTTAAAAAATCAAACAAATTTGACAACATTATTATCTTTTTGGACAACAGATGTAAAATCTGTCACTTTCATAATGCCGTGCATGAAGTTTCCCACAATCACAAATCACCAATATGAACCATTTATGTGAAGCCAGCTTGGTGAAGGGCCAATATTCGTCATATAGTTTTTTTTTTATTATTTTTCAGACTAAATAACACTAAAACCTCTAGTTGTTTTGTGGGAAGATGGGGGGAAAAGGCAATGTTTATAAGCCATCCAGTGATATTTGAATCTTCAAGTGCAGCTGAGAATATCCTGGGTCTGCCACTATATCTCCCAGATTATTTATGGTTCTTTGGAAAACGCCCAAATCTCCTGTTTTTCTCTGGTAAACAGCTGTGAGCTGTCTGATAAGGGGCACTGGCCAACTGTGCAGGCTGAGCTGGTGCAGGCTCTTCGGGGTGACCCCTGACCCTGCTTTGCTGTCTCTGCCTCTCTGCAGTGTGTGCCTCCAGATGAAGCCTGCACCTCGCTGGACGCCTCAATGATCTGGGCCATGATGCAGACTAAGAAGACCTTTACCAAGCCCCTTGCTGTGATCCACCAGCAAGAAGAAGTTAAAGGTGCGTTTTGGAAGGCTCGCTCAGAGCCTGGGGGTTTCCCATTTTAAGAAGTTCCAGTACTAGACCCCTAGGATGAGCCTGGGTAGCTCAGTTGGCTGAGCATCCAACTTTAGCTCAGGTCATGATCTCACAGTTCGCGAGTTTGAGCCCCACATCGGGCTCTGTGCTGACAGCTCAGAGCCCACTTTGGATTCTCTGCCCCTCTCCTGCTCATGCTCTTTCTCTGAAAAATAAATAAACATTAAAAAAAAAAAGCTCCAATACTAAAAAAAATACAAAAGAAGCAGCAACAGCTCCAATACTATAAATCAAAGTACATTTGTATTCAAAAGATAAATTAAGGGCCAATTAGTAACTTTAGAAGGAGTTTTGCCAAAAGAGCCTTTTATTTAGTTAGGTCCACTCTGACATGTGGCTGAGTTATTAGTGATATGTTTGCCAATGATTTCCTCTTTAATATTATATCAGAGTCAAAGTTGTCCCTATCCCAATGTCACTCTCCCTTGCCATTCAAATATGCTCCCTTGAGTATGCAAGAAAGGCTCCAAGTTCCTCCTGGCATGCCCGGATTGAGCAGCCCACAGCCCATCTTTCTGTGGTCTACTACCAGTGATTCTGCCGAGTACAAGCAGTCCCAGGGCTGTATCAGGATCGCAGATGCCTTTGGGGAGAGTGTTAGGTATATGAACACCATTCATCTTAGGTCAGAGCAGAAAGAAGGTTAAGAACCACTGTCCAAATGCATTTTTATAATTCAGGTTTCAGAATGTTACCCAGGCACATTTGTTGCTTGAAGCCAAGGGTGCCTCTTCTTGCACACCCAGGAGCATCAGCAGTCTGCATCTTCTTGTGGGAGAAAAGGAAGGACGTGCCCTAAGAGGTGTGGCCTCAGGTAGACAGGCAAGGCAAAGCCAAACATGGTGTAGGCCAAGTCAGCCAGACCAGCGGAGAAACCGAGCTGGGCTCCATGGAGGTGTTAGGAATGGACATGAGGTCCTGTGGACTGTGGAGAGCATCTGATGGGGACGGGCATCACAGCCGAGGGGCATGGACAAACAAGAACACATCAGGCAGCTGGCAGCATCTGAGGAGGTGGAGCCAAATACACATGGGCTATTTGGGCAGCTACATTTGTCACTGTCTAGAAACAACCTATGACTATCTGGAAACATTGTCTAGGGGTGCCAAACGAAGAGAAGTCTGAGAGTGAAAGTGGATTCCTAGCTTCTGGGGTTAGCTATTTCAGGGCTAGGTCCCCATGCCACCTTCCACCACCAAGGGACAGAGAGGAGCTTGGCACTGGAGCCTTGATAGAAGCCAGCAAGCATACTGTCTCCTCTTGGTGAGCATTTGCTAGGAGGCCTGCCAGGTGGAGCTGACACCTGATGTAGGCTTGGGGGCAGCGCTGGGATGGCATTTCTGATGTAAGCACTGTTGGATTTAGCAAGACAAGGCAGTGGGGGCTAAGAGGATAGGCGCACAGGACCTAATAGAATAGAGGCATGTGGATGTGTCTACTTTCTTCTTTGGTTGAGTGACCTCTGTGAAAAGAGCCATTCTTGGGGCGCCTGGGTGGCGCAGTCGGTTAAGCGTCCGACTTCAGCCAGGTCACGATCTCGCGGTCCGTGAGTTCGAGCCCCGCGTCAGGCTCTGGGCTGATGGCTCGGAGCCTGGAGCCTGTTTCCGATTCTGTGTCTCCCTCTCTCTCTGCCCCTCCCCCGTTCATGCTCTGTCTCTCTCTGTCCCAAAAAAAAAAAAAAAAGGTTAAAAAAAAAAAAATAAAAAAAAAAAAAAAAAGAGCCATTCTTACTGACATATCTGTATGTCATTTGCCCTCTTCCTACTGCTCACTTTGGAAAGGCAGGAGATACAGTGAGGAGGGCACTGGCTTAGAGTCAGGAGCCTGGGGCACAACTTAACTTTACCTGCTGTACTGTTTGAAGAAGCAAACTAGGTTTTAATTCATTGCCCAGCCATTCTGAAGGTGGTGCAAAATGGACATACTAGATGTTTATTGGTTCCTTATTAACACTTTTGTTGTTGTTTTACTCTCACTGATTGGTTTTCAACAATTTGAAACCATGTAATAGCCACAGTCTTTCTGTAAATGGATTGCCCAAATAGTTCCCTGTTTTGGGGGACCAGGGGAAAGAAATAAGTTAATTATGTTGCGAAGTATATCACAGTTGGGCAACATCTGGCTCATTTTGTACTTTTGTGAGTGGTTTAACAATAACAGCAGCCACTTGTGTTCCATTTGTTACTCTTACCTTTTTTGAGAGAGGTAGTTCCGCTCATAATTGAAGGCAGCCGCTTGCTTTTTTCTATGCCAAAGAATAATTAGGCATTAATACACAGCGGTATAACTTCCAGTAATTCATTCATGCTTCTTTTAAGTTTGGTGGTATTTTTCTAAGTAATTCCTCTTGCAAATTAGGTAATTACTTTTGTTTAAACTTAGTGTAATTATCCTGAAAGTTCGGTGGTGTTTTTTTACATGAAAGTTCAAGAGGAAAATTTTACCAAATATCAAAGCAGTTTCATGAGATTTGCTGATTGAGACTAGATTTTAGTGGAGAAGCTTGTGGTGAAGAAAGTTGATTGCTTAGGGTTGTTAAACAAATGCAGGTTAGACTATCAGCCAGCTTCCCTTGGGCTGTGTACGAATAGGCTTTGCACTGAATGGCAGTTCTGGCAGTTTTCAGCTCTCTGAGTGACTCCTCCCACCCTTCATGTTTATTTTCTTTTGATTCTGAAATCATTTCTTCATGATGCAGGCCATTGGAGTCTGTGTTTTCCCTCTGCCTCTCAGTAAATTGGAATAATCAGTTGAAATGGGGATGTGACCATTTGCCTAATAGCACTAGGTTATTTGAATAATAACTGGGTCATCATGAACAGTCTTTCTGCCAGCGTTGTGTGTTACTTTTGTAAGCCACAGAACCTATAGTATCTCCAGGAGTATCTCTTACTGGAACGAATTTGGGGGTAAAAATTACCCAACCAATGAGATGTTTGACTGCCTTTTTAGGCACACAGGTGCTCTTTGAAGGCCGTGCTGAAGTTCCAGGTCTCCCTGGTCATTGGTGCATCTTATTTCTCCACACTGGATTTTCTGGGGCAGCAGCAGATAAAGGCTCAGGTTATCAGCTTCTCAGCCAAGCAGAGAGCTGGTCTGTACTCCCAGTGCTAATGGCCTGGTCACATTTCAGGTGGTGTTTCTTCCTCCTATGGACACAGAGAACAGGCCGCCAAGACTAAATAATTCTGGGTCCCTCCTCTGGGCCACTGTTTTTTTTTTGTTTTTGTTTTTCAATTTATTTATTTATTTTGAGAGAGAGAGAGAGAGAGCACCTGAGTGCGCACATGCATGAGGGAGGGGCAGAGAGAGGGGGAGGGGCAGAGGAAGAGGGAGAGAGAGAAAATCCCAAGCAGACTCTGCACTGTCAGCACAAGAGCCCTACTTGGGCTCGAACTCACAAATCGTGAGATCATGACCTGAGCCAAAGTCCAGAGTTGGACGCTTAACCCACTGAGCCACCTAGGTGCCCCTGGGCTGCTATTTTTAATGGAATATGCCTGAGCTTCCACAGCACATAATCACCACCTTAGTCCCTTGGGAGCTAGCTTTGGGTTAGCATTATTTTGCTGCTAAAACTTTCAACAGATGATTGTGCTGGTGGTGATGATAGTCATGGAGATGATAATGATTATCTAACATTTACGGGGCATTTGCTTACTACAGGGCTCTGTGCTGAATGCTTCATGTGGGTAATCGTATTTAATCATCATAGCCCCTCTGGGAGGCAAGTATAGAGCAATACTGGATAACCTGACATAAATAAATGGTGGGTCCGAGATTCAAATCCAGGCACTTTGATTCCAGGGCTTGTGTTCTGTAAACCCTATGCCTTATCCTAGGTAGAGGTTGATTCTAGGTTTTAATAAAAACTACAAGCAACATAGGTATCTATCTCCTCACACCCTTTTCACACCCCTTCTCCTATTCATGCCATTTCACACTGGCATTCAAGTTCATACTCAAATACTCTAATGATTGTGAACTGAAAAGATGAAGAATTTTAGGAAAAAAATCTGTTCCCCAAAGGGTAAGATGTTGGGACACATGTAAGCCATTTAAGAGAGTATTAAAATTGAGAAGTTCTGTGACTCTGAATTGTAACTCACAAAAAAGCCCAGAAAACATGAATAGTCGATGCATATTATGGTTTATGGCAAAACAATTAAAATAGTTGAGGTAGTGCCATCCTACCATATTTTCTGAAATATTTTGAAGTATAGGCAAGTTAGTGCTGTTTGCTTTGGATGCTGTGACCATTTTTGTGGCATTTGGGAACACACTAGGGCTTGCACAATAAAAATGGCTCTACCACAGCAGTGATGATTCTTTTGAAAATGGTGAAAGGGAAGATAATCATTTGTCTGAAATTTAGGGCACATATAAAAAAAATGAGTGAGAAAGAACAATAAACATCACCCCCAAGTTTGCCATGATTTATATACAATATGTAATTTTTAGCAAGTTAAATGTTCAAAATACTGAATTTCCACTACATAACTTTTTAAAAATAAGTGTGCTCAGGACAGCACCTGGCATATCATGGGCACTTGGTAAATGTTAATTTCCTTTCCTTCCTCTTAACCTCTCAGCCAAACTGGGTTTTTGTGGGGAGTAGGGGTGGAAGGGGAATGAAAGGGAAAGCTGTAAACGTCAATTGGAAGTTAATCCAAGAGAGGCGTTACTTTTTGGAACATACTTGATTTTTCCAGAACAAAAATACTCTAAAGCACCCAGCCGGGTTTTGTCCTCAGGCTGAAGTAGAGATGAGGGGAAGCTGAGTAGAAAGATGGTAGAAATGCTTAACTGACAGACCAAGACATTCAGTCTTTATCCAGTAAGGGACAGAGGTATCTAGGGACTTTTTACTTTGGAAAATTTTAAATATATACGAGAGTAGGATAGGATAGGATAGGATAGGATAGGATAGAATAGAATAGAATAGAATAGAATAGAATAGAATAGAATAGAATAGAATAGAATAG
>NW_026057585.1:28462269-28465580 GCF_023721935.1 Panthera uncia
AGAATAGAATAGAATAGAATAGAATAGAATAGAATAGAATAGAATAGGAGAATGAACTACTATGTATCCTCCGTGTAGTTTCAGCAGCTACCAATTTACGGCCAAACTTGTTTTACCACTTTCTGTCCCTGGATTGTTTTGAAGGAAATCTAGACATTTCATCTCATCCATAAATATTCCAGCATGCACCTCTAAAAGTTAAGAACCATCGAAAAGATTGGGGTATCTGGCTGGCTCAGTTGGTGGAGCATGTCACTCTTGACCTCACTGTTGTGGGTTTGAGTCCCACGTTGGATGTGGAGATTACTTAAAAATAATAACATCTTTAAAAAAAAAAAAAAGACCTTGGGTAGGGAACCAATGATCAAATCATTTAGGAAGACTACTCTGAAAGCAGCATGAAGGTTGTTTTGGGGAGATATACACAGTATAAGATATACATGATAATTACAGTTATTCAAACAATGTTTATTGGTACCCACTATATGCTCGGCACATAGTAAACCCGTCTGTAAGGACTTGTGTAGTGCAGAGGTTTACACCTTGACTCTGTTGATGTTTTGAGCTGGGCAACTCTTGGGGTAGAGGGCTGTCCTATGTATTGTAGGATTTTGAGCAGCATCCTTAGTCTCTGTCCACTAGATGCCCATAGTAAACCCCTCTACTACCCATTGTAACAACCCAAAATGTCTCCAGATATTTCCACATGTCCCAGTGGGATGCAGGGGGCAAAAATCACCCCAGGTAAGAACCAGTGATCAAGTGGAAGGGTGCGGATAAGTGACAGGGTAATTGGAATGAATGCCATAAATATTGAAAGAACCAGCAAAGGGGTTCATTTACAGTGAAGTTAGTAAAAACTGCACGTTAAATGGGGTCTGCACAGAGGCCTCCTGAGTCCCCAGCTTCTTCATCTTCCTATCTTTCCCTCTTTGCCAAACACCAATAGATGTGGGTACCAAGTAGACACCTTGTTCCCCTGTGGGCCTGCTCGATCCTACCATATTTAGGAGAACTGAATTGAAAGCTGGAAGCTCAAAGCTGTGGTCAGTTACTCATGCATAACCCCAGAAATATCCCGTTTATGAAAACCATGCCCAACAAACTGAAATTTGGTTCTAGAGGCAGACCAAAATTTGCTCAAGAGTATATGAAAAGATTTCATTCAGAATGTTGATTATAGTTTGTTCTTTCTGCAAATGAATCTCTATTGTTAAAATTCTCTTTGCAGCAATAGCAAGGATTCCTTTCTTACCATCTTACCCTTAAACCAAAAGTAAATATCGCCGTGTTCCCGTTTTCCTTTCGGCATGCCAGCTCGATTATAGGGTTCCGGCGGAGATCAGGCTCCTTTAGTCATACACAGGGGTTATTGGGGACTTTTGGAGCCAAAAGGAGGATAAAATCCTGTAACCTCAGTGCTGCAGCTTGTACTTGTTATTGTTTATGGAGGAACTTCACCCCGGGGGAAATAAGCACCAAATGTTTCTGTTTAGCTGCGAGAAGGCCCCTATTTGGGGTGGGGGAAAAGGATTAGATCATAGGCTAAGTCCATTAAGAGTTTTAAAACAATGCCATCCATCACAGAGGCCTTGCTCTAAAACCCAAATTCTCACATGTGAGGTCTCCTCTAGGGAGAGTCATTATTTAAAACCACTTAGGGATTCTGAGTGAAAAAGTTTAGCCATGGGCGGTTGATTGGATGGAACTCTTCCCAGACGCGTGTATATTTCTCACATGATGAACACTATAGAGACCTTTAAATGCCTTTGGACTTAGTTCAGCGAATCAAACCACTACATCTTGGAACTAGAATTTTGTGGTTAGATACCCCTACTTCATAGGGTTCTTGGGAGTTTAAAATGAGAAAATCCAAGAGAAGGCTTTTTGTCAATTGTAAAATACTATACACATGTATAAATGTAAGACATCACCTTCACTATTTTATCACTGCCAATAGGCTGATAGGACCAAACCCCTAGGAGACAGTCTCTTGTGTGCATTTTGTAGTCGGTGTGTGTTCTGCCTACTGAAATAGATTTTCTTAAAAACACACAATCATTTTAATTTTAGTAATTCTATTTCAGTATAACCTGCACATGTCCTCACCCTCGTGCCCCCATGTTGCACAACTCCAGGGGGCAGTGTTCAGTTGTGGTGGCTTTGATTCATCCGGGAGCATTCCTTCCCCTAGGGCTGGACCAGGATACTTGTGCTGCAGCCCAGCTGCGATGGTTAATCCTGAGAATTTACAATCCTGTGTAGCTTCTTTATTTTTATAAACAGTGACCTCGAATGCTGCTTGTTTGGTCAGTTTTTCACAAGTTCTTTTCACTCCACTGTGGATTCCAGCACAAGGTGTGTGTTCCTTCTTTATGGAGTGGAAATGGAGGTGAAAAGAGAGGTGCTAAACACTGACCACTTGAAACTCTAAAGAGCGGGGGAGAGTCTGTGCCAGGACTCAGCACACTATTTCCCTAAAGGGCCAGATAGTGTTTTTGGTTTCTTCCTCATACAGTCCCAGCCCTGACTACTCAGTGCTGTTCTTGCAGCGTGTAAGTGCGAGCAGTTGTAGACAATACAGGAATGATGAGCATGGTTATGTTCAAAGAACACTTTATTTATGGAATAGGTTTGAATGTCACATAATTTTCATATGTCACAAAATATTTTTGGTTTTTTTTTTTTCCAATCACCTAACAATATGAAATTTAGGGCACCTGGGTGGCTCAGTTGGTTGAGTGTCTGACTCTTGATTTCAATTCAAGTCATTATCCCAGGGTTGTGGGATAGAGCTCTGCTTCGGGCTCCATGCTGAATGTGGAGCCTACTTAAGATTCATTCTCTCCCTCTCTCTCCCTCTCACCCCCTCCCTCTCCCACTCCCTCTCCCTCTCCCACTCCCTCTCCCTCTCCCTCTCCCTCTGTCTCTCTCCCTCTCTCTCTGTCTTCCCCTCCCTCCCTGCCTCTCTCCCCTGCTTGTGCATGCTCTCTCTCTCTCTCTCTAAAAGATGTATATATATCTATATCTATCTCGATATATATATATAGATATATATATCTATAGATATAGATATATAGATATATAGATATATAGATATATAGATAGATAGATATAGATATATATATATCGAGATAGATATAGATATATATATATTTATAGATATATAGATATATATCTATATCTGATGTAGATATATATATCATGTATCTATATATGTATATATATCTATATAATATCTATAGATATATAGATATATATAATATATATACTAAATATATATATAATAAAAATAAAGATATATAGATATA
>NW_026057585.1:28765980-28915065 GCF_023721935.1 Panthera uncia
CCTGAGACTGAGCATCTGAGCATGGGAGATGATCACCCACAATCCCGCAGAGAGAGAAAGAGAGAACCATTGGCTCAGTTGTGATCATGCGACATTCAGTGTCACGTACTACTCATATTGCAAGACATTGCTCATTTATCAAGTTAAAATTTATTAGAAATCTTTGCTCGTCTTGTGGAACACTCGCAGAACAAGTTACAGTCAAAGGTTCTACTGCATATAAAAATAGAAGTATGCACCTTAATTTACATAATATAGTTAAAAATTATTTTCCTGCTTCCTGTAAGTCTTTGAAAGCATTCTTTTCTTTTTTTTTTTAAGATAAAGTGGGTATTTATTTGTACTTAAACCTATAAACCACCAGCCAGACTGGCCCTATTATCATGATACATTAAAATATAAAACAGCTTTCTACAAATACTGGTTATAATGAACAGGTTAGGAGTTGGGGCAGAGAAAATCAGTGACACACATTATAACTTAACCCTCCACCATTAACAACTGAGGTTGTTAACAAGCCTCACAATCTCAGAAAATACAAATAATCCTTCATCACATGTCTCTGTATTTTTACTTTCTATTCTTGAGGTTAAATTCTGGAGCCTAAAGATATCCAAATTAGTATTATATCTAGTTATCTATAGCCAGAAACATCTTTTAGCATGTTGTCCATAGCAGCCAAAGCTATGGAATCCTCTTTGATTAGACTCCAACCGTACTCCCTTGATTGACAGAATAAGCATAACGAAAAACAATATCAAGGCAGAGATACTGGACCCTAAAAGACAAATCCTAGGAGAAGTAATATAGCCACCACCCAAATGGAGATTGGCTAATATACTCATCCTCTCGCATCTTCAGGCTGTAGGTTCAGAGGTATTTGGGAATAAATCTATTATTTGCTGAACATTAAAATACTTAGTGGTTTGCTGTATTACACTATGGCTTTCCTGAGCAGTTTCTAAGATGGACTACAAATTGCTGACAGAATTTTGCTAGAACTGGATCTGGGGCTGCAAGGATTCCTCTCCACAGTCATGCAGCTGGTTGTTCCAGGCCTGGTCATTCCAGGCTTGGGGGCACCATGCCTGACTGTTTCAGGAATGGTTGCTCCACGACTGGCCGTTCCAGGTCTGGTTGCTCCATATTGGAAGGTTTCCAGAAGTGTTCATCAGGTATCCCTGGTGATAGGAATAGAAGCCTGGGTATTCTGGAGTTGCAGAGCTGTTCTGAATCACACTGTTATTATTATCTGGACAGTTGTTTTTCTGCCACCTCTTACATTTCATTCTCTGGTTCTGGAACCAGATCTTAACCTGCTTATAGCTAAGGTTCACAATGTTGGAAAGTTCTTGCATCTGCTGGAGATTGAGATATTTCTGTCTCTGAAATCTATCATTGAGTACATATAGCTGGGTCTGAGAGAAGATGGTTCTTATCTTCTGTTTCTTGCCCTGACCTGGATCTTCCTTCTTCACCGTGATCTCTGCAAAAGTGGGTAGCACTTTTATTCTGGGACTGGTGGAAGAACCTGGGTTGTCCTGAATAAGCAGATCCATGGAGGAAGGAAGAAGGGAGACAGTCTCCGGGGGAGGGGGTGAGGGAGGGTCTCAGCAGATGACATTTGCAAGGATGCATAATTTTCTTCAGGCCCATAAATCTCAGGCATTGGAGAAGACTCCCTAGAATTGGGGGCTTCAGGGCAAGGCAGGCATTGGGGCTGAACTGGATCCACGCTCATATTGCTGAGCTGAGGGTAGAGAAGAAAAAAAAGAGGGAGATACAGGCTTATGTATCTAAATGGAAGAACTTAAAGAAATCTGAAGATCTCCAGATATGAGAGTATCAGGAAAGACAGGATGAAGTGGCATCACCACTGAAGTAGCCAAGCGCCACCCAACCCAATTTAGCAAAAAACCCAAAAGCATTCTTTTAGCAGTAGTTTCTCATATATAGTTACAGTCCAATAGATAACTCTTTTGTTAAAGGAAAAATAATTTTGCTATTTTTAAGATATAGCAATGTGAAAAATACACTTTTTGGTTTTAAAAAGTTTTAAATATTTTCAGGTCAATTCTTTTTTTTAAATGCTTATTTAGAGAGAGTGTGTGTGTGCATGCAAGCATGCACTTGTGTGGGAGTGGGAGAGGGGTAATGGGAGAGGGAGAGAGAGAGAACCCCAAGCAGGCTCCAGACCCATTGCAGAGCAGAACCCAACTCAGGGCTCAATCTCACAACCAGGAGATCTTGACCTGATCACAATCCACAGTTGGATGCTTAAGCGACTAAGCCACCTAGGCGCCCCAGGTCAGTTCTTAATATACGAGGTTTAAGCATTTAAACTTCTTCTTCTTTAAATAGATTCATAATAAGAAGTATGGACTTTGTTTAATTTGAAGAAAATTGATTTGACACTAATAAATTTATTTGCATTTACTATGCCATTCTGAGTTGAAAATTTAATATATTTGAAAAATGCAAGGATAAAACAAATGCCTGAGCACTGAAAGTATGCAGATTTAAATGCTAGTCAAAATGCATTTAGTTGTTCTTTATACCTTTTGGTGTATAAATACATTAAATTGCAAAACCAAGGACTCCAATTCATAGTGTTAACCTTTTCCTGATAAATAACAAGATGATAGTATAAGATTTGACAAAAAATTAAGAGGAGATGTTCTCATTTAAAAAGTGAAGTCATAAAGTACATAAATCTGCTTAGCATAAATCAGAAACTGCAAAAGTCAAAGTAATATTCTTTTAGAAATACTAACTTCAGTAGCTTAGGCACAGACCACTTATTAAATTTATAATTAGGATGTGAAGCTAAGTGCATCAGGGATTATGTGCCTACTATTATCAGTTTTCCTTAAGATTTTTTTTTCAAGCAACTAACCCTTGCCCCACCAACCCTTATTGATCTCTTAAAGTCATTTTATTTTATTTTTTAACTTTTTAAAAAACTTTTATTTATTATTCAGAGACAGAGCATGAGCATGGAAGGGGCAGAGAGAGAGGGAGACACAGAGTCGGAAGCAGGCTCCAGGCTCTGAACTATCAGCACAGAGCCCAACGCAGGGCTCAAACCCATGAACTGTGAGATCATGACCTGAGCCCAAGTTGGATGCTTAACCGACAGCCACCCAGGCGCCCTGTCTTAAAGTCATTTTAAATATTTTCCTTAAATACTGTTCTAGTTGACATTAATAAATTTATGTTTTAAATAAATTTATTTTACTTTAAATACTTAGAATTAGAGGTTTAAAAACATGTAAATTCATATGTGACAAATCTGTGAAAATGTATGTATTTCAGATTATTATAGTGATGGAGTTATGGGTCTCTTTAAATTATACCTGAGTACAGCATAGGTCAGTTTTCTTTGAGAACCTAATTAATTTTTCCAATTATCAATCTCTGTAAGCTTAAGTTTATATTTGCTAACAAGACAAATTCAGACAATTCTCAGGATATGGGAGGTGGGGTGGGGATGGGGGAGCACTTACAGTTTCTAAGTACCATTTCTAACAGAAATAAAGTTTTTCTCCCTTAGATAATTAACATCCATGTGCTAATATTCTATAAAGAAATTTGTATACAGTCCTTATTCCTGACAAGATTTGCCAACTCTGCCTTGAATTTTTTGGGATTCTCCAGAATCTCTAAAATTCAGCTCCCAAATGGTGGTTTTTAACCACTGGGAGTAAATATGTGTAGTCATTTTGCACCATCTTGTGGTGACATTTAGAAATACATCTATTAGGAGTCCTTGGATTAAGAGGCGAAAGCAGTTCCTTATCCCTTATTGCAAAACAACAAGCTATAAGGCACTTCCTCTTACTTTTCCCATCTCCAGCTCCTTCTATTCCTAAAAAAAAATTTTTGTTAACATTTATTCATCTTTGAGAGAGACAGAGCGTGAGCAAGGGAGGGGCAGAGAGAGGGAGACACAATCAGAAGCAGGCTCCAGGCTCTGAGCTGTCAGCACAGAGCCCCGATGTGGGGCTTGAACTCATGAACTATGAGATCATGACCTGAGCTGAAGTCGGACGCTCAACTGACTGAGCCACCCAGGTGCCCCTTCTTCTGTTTCTTTACTAAATAAATTAAATGCATTATTTGGGGAAGAACTAAGGTAGCTAGTATAACTAGGGAGGCAGATTGGTTGAGAGATAAGGCTCTGGAATTAAACTACCTTAGTTAGAATCTCAGATTTGATATTTATTATCTGGGTAGTCTTGAACATATTACTTAATCTATGTATGAACTACTTTTCTCATCTGTGAAATGGAGATATAATAGGACTGCCTTAAAGGCAGATAACTAAAGATGAGACATTTGAGGAAAATCTGGAGTATATGAAAGAAAGCCCAAAATAAGTAAACCAAAAATGGATAAAAGAACAGGATAATTCAGGAATGTAATAAAACATCATATGAACAAATTAGTAACATCAGAGAAATTAAAGATTTAATTGCAAACATGAAACAGAATAGGATGCCATGGGGAGGGAGGGAGAACAATTAGAAAATAACAGTGAACACAGGGAAGTAAACCAGAAGATAAAGTCAGTATGATCTAAATGAAAGCAAAAAGATGAGACAGAAAGTGTAGGAGATAAAGGGAAATATAAGAGTCTGATAGCTGACTAATAACTGTTCCAGAAAGAATGAACAAATCAGAAATAATTTATGAAAATTTCCTACACTTGGAGATATAAATCTGCAGATCAAAAAGGCTTACTCAGTGCTAGTTAGGATAAATGAAAGAATATCTACGAAGGGGGAATAATTGCAACATTTTAGAACATCATGGATAAATCATAAATACTTCCAGGGAACAAAAATTGAAATTTTATTAATCTTTATCAGCAGCACTGGATGGTAGAAAATTTAATAGACTTAAAAATCCAGGGGGAAATGATTTTCAACCCTGTGTTCTATACCCAGCCAAACTAGTAAGTGTGAATCCTTAATACATTCAAGGATTTGGAATGTTTAACTCATAAACATCTTTTCCAAAGCAGTTGCTTGACGATGAGCACAAGCAGTTAACCAAGCAGTTAACCAAGAAAGAAAAAGTCAAAGAGGGGTGCCTGGGTAGCTCAGTCAGTTAAGCGTCCAACTCTTGATCTCGGCCCAGGTCATGATCTCATGTCTTGTGGGTTCGAGCCCTGCATCGGGCTCTGCCCTGATGGCATGGACCTTGCTTGAGATTCTCTCTCTCCTTCTCTCTGCCCCTCACCTGCTTTTGCTCTCTCTCTCTCTCTCTCTCTCTCTCTCTCTCAAAATAAACTTAAAAAAAAGTTAAAGAGTCCAAGAATATTGGATTCAGTCAAGAAGCTAAATGAAAGGAAGTTCCTGGATGACAACTATAGGACAGGCCTAGATTGCATTAGGAGGAAGATATAAGGCTCAAGGAAGGAGGTATCTATGAGGGGGAGAATAAATGGCTGGTGTTTCCATGTATTTGTCTTTGTCTTTAAAATATCAAATACACTTAAAAAAAAAAACTTTAGCTATTGCTAGACTAAAAGAAAGGCAGTAAAACTTGAGAGAAAACAATGTGCTGCTTAAGAAAGAAAAGCATTTCACTTGGTATTAAAAATATTTAATTAAAATATTTTTTAAAAATTAAATTAAAATATTAAAAATATTTTTACTGTATTAAAAATATTTTTACTTTCTGTATAGCTCTTAAATCAGTCCATTCTGACTCTACTACTACCACCACTCTAGATTGAGTTACCATTATTTTTTTTTCCTTTTGCCTAGACTCCTATGGTAGCCTTTTTTCAAAATGCAGATTCAATTGTGTCCCTTCCTAGGTTGAAGCTTTGTAGTAACTCCCCATAGGTCTTAGAATAAAAGATCCAAATCATTAACATCCCTACAAGGTTCCATACTGGGACGTGTTCGGTCAGTTCCTAAGCAGCAGTAGGGTGGCAGCCGCTAGGTAATCTCACCCCACCTCCATAGAATTGCCTGGTAAGGACATAAGAAACCTAAATGGATCTAGGTAGTGTATTATTTACATAGACATCAAAACAAGATCATAATGTTCTCAAGTGCTTACATTCCTAACCCCACAGGATAACACTGAACTGGAAGGACCAGATGACAGAAATGGTGGTTTGCTTTATTTTTGAGACATCAACCATAGGCTGCACCTGTACCTTGCAAGACGCAAGGTTGAAAGTCCAGTGCCTTAGTGGAACCAGAGGTGGACGGGAAACTGCTTCATGGCAGTCTCATGAAGATATGGAGCCTCTTGGAAGCTAAGGAGGCAGATGAGAAATGGTTTTTAACACCTCCTTACAAGACTGCCTATCTAGAAATATCCCAAAGAGGATCAGAAGGCATTCTGAAAATGATTGAGTCTTACCTATGTGGCCTATGTGGAGACCTGGAATTGCCAGGGTACCATGGTAGAACCATTCTCCTACAAATATAGCCTGACCTTTCTCCACTAATCTCATTTTGTGTACTCTCTCTTAGATGCTAAGCATCAGCCACACTGACCTTTCAATTTCTATGATATGCCATGCTTTCCCTTGTCATAGGGCTTTTGTATATGCCATCCTCTCTGCCTGAAGTACTCTTTCTCCTACCTCTGCCTTCTTAACTCCCATTCTTTTTTTTAAACCTCAATGCAGTTGTTGCTTCTTAGGAAAGCCTTCCAAGACATCCCCTAACCAGAACAGTGCCTCCTGTCATCATATAGCATTGTGTCCCTCTCCTTCATAGCACTCTGAACAATTTTAATTTTATAGTTACTTGTATAATCTTTAAGTAATGATAGTAAAGATAGTACATACTCTAATACATTAGTTTATCACTTAATTTAAAAATGCTTTCAGAGGTGCCTGGGTGGCTCAGTCAGTTAAGTGGCTGACTTCAGCTCAGGTCATTATTTCATGGTTCATGAGTTCGAGCCCCACATTGGGCTCTATGCTGACAGCCCAGAGCTTGGAGTCTGCTTCTGATTGTGTTTGTCTCTCTCTGCTTCTTCCCAACTCACGCTTGCGCTCTCTCTCAAAAAAATGAATAAACGTTTAAGGGGCGCCTGGGTGGCTCGGTCGGTTGAGGGTCTGACTTTGGCTCAGGTCATGAACTCGCAGTTTGTGAGTTCAAGCCCTGCGTCGGGCTCTGTGCTGACAGCTCAGAGCCTGGAGCCTGCTTCCTCTCTCTCTGCCCCTCCCCCACTCATGCTGTGTGTGTGTGTCTCTCTCTCTCTCTCTCTCTATCAAAAATAAACAAACATTAAAAAAATTTTTTTAATGAATAAACGTTTAAAAACTTAATATGCTTTCATATACTTAATTTCATTTTATCTTTTTATCTCTGAGATGAACAAAACAGGTATTATTTTTAATCTGTTTTTTACAGATAAGAGCCTATATTAAGACTCATGTTTTCTATTTATTTATTTATTTATTTGTATATTTATTTATTTAAAAGTAGGCCACACCCAACATGAGGCTTGAACTAATGACCCTGAGATTGTAAGTTGCATGCTCTACTGACTGAACTTGTCACACACCCCCCAAACTCATGTTTTCTTACTTTAGTTTAGGGTACCCTGTACTTCACCACTGTGTTTTTTGTGTAAATACATTTCATGTAAGGCAGCATGCTGTGAGCCAGAGGGACAAAGAAAATGCTGGAGGGGCTCAAAAGGAGGGAGAAATCACTTCAGATGGAGTGATAAGGATAGATCATGATAAAAGTGCCATTTAAGTTGGCCTTGAAAGTTGATAAACCTCTGATGGATGAAGAAGTGAGGGGCTTCTAAGACGAGGTAATATCAAAGGTACAATCATAGAAAGTCTTGAGACTGTTTGAATAATGGCAAGCGAATGTGTTCTGATGAATTAGGGTTAATATGGGTGCCAGAAAGGGAGGCTAGAATTACATTGTGGAAGACTTTAAATATGGAATTAATTTTGTTGGCAGCAGGAAGTAACTAACATTTCTAAGTGGGCAAATGATCTGATCAGAGTTGAACTTTAGGAGGACTAATTAAACAACAGCGTGGAGAATAAATTGTAGCTTGGTAGGACTAGACAAGGAGACCAGGTGACTGAGAGATGAAATTATGAAGGGGGGGAGGGGGGGCAAAACTTCTAACCAGTAAGCCATGGCATATCTTGCAGAATATAATATTGAAACCTTTCAACCAAAGACCACTGGGAATACACGTATATTTGAGGAAAGTTGATTAAGTATTTTTAAACTTGCTATAGCAAAAGAGCACAGCTGTGGCAGAGCTGTGGGTTATCTCAGGGAATTGAGAGGAGCTTATTTATAGGATTTCAGCTTGTGCTGGTGATTCTTGGGAGAGTTTAGGGAGAGCAGAGGTCAATTGAACATTGGATATTTTTAAAAAGTGGAGTTGGATATTTTGGTATCTTATCTTAGAGATGGGAGGATTAAGGAAATAGTAGTCATTTGTGTTAGCCAGAAGAGGGGGATGTTTAGTTATTTTTGTGGTTCGTGAGTGTCCTTGCCTCTAGTTTCAGAAATAATTACACAGTAGTTTTTATCTCTGTCTTTACCACAGTCACAGAATGGTCTTATCTGAGTATTGTTTATATTCTGCCAAAGTTGATTGTATTCAGTTGGGAGCACTATGGTCCAGCTGTCAGCTTGCAGTTTCATTACTTTATCACTACCCAATACATTGATCTGCTGGCCCTTAAGGCATCTAACCAGTTCCCTCTTGTGGTGAGTAGACTTATCCATGTAGTCCAGAATGCTATACAGATGTTATCGTTATCCAGATATGCCATGTCTTGAAAATGAGCAACAGTGTTGAAAATTAAGAGTAAAGGACCAAAAAATGATTGTAAAGGTTTTCAAAATTCTTCACTATCTTCAACATTTCTAGTTAAAATCTGTGCTCCAGCAAAAATAAACTTATTTCTATTTCTACAGTATGTGGTTTGCCCTCTTTGGGTATTATGCCCTCTATGTGAACATGTTCCCCTGGTCCCCTTCTCATGTCCAGATCCTATCTATCAATTCAGATGTCTGTCCCTTCCCCCATGTTACTAAGATCAAGAAAAAACCTACTTAAAATATTATGAAGAATAAATTATGTATTTGGATATACTAGCTCAGTGGGTCAAGCAGGCAGCAATCTCTTTTCTTTATGAATTCATATAGCAAATTTCTTATACCCCTAAAACACTTATTTCAATGTTTATTAAATACGTATGGTGTCCTCCCTACTAGAAACTATCACTGATGCCATTAAAATGAAACGACGTTTGCTTCTTTCCAGGTTCTTCTTAAGTGTAAGTATAAAGCAGCAGAGAAGTTTAAAAACTCCACCCTCATTCTTACCTCATTCAAGATAAGAGTTACTGATATTCTGTGGTATTTGGCTCTATTTATGTCAGGGAGGTTAAGAGAAGCTTATAGGTGGGTCGATGCTCCTTGCAAAAAGCTGGGATTGGGCAAATAGCCCAACAGGGACTAGGTGTTATCAGAAATACCATTTTAAAATATTAAATGGGTTAACACTTGAGGAAGTGTAAAATCATAATCTTTTTGTACTGTCTGAAAGGAAATAAATTCTAGTAAAAAACAGGTTTTTTTCTTATATAAATTTAGGAATGACTGCTTGCAAAAAACCTGGGAACCGAGAATGTAATCATCACTGTAAAAATAAACATACATGTGGACATGACTGCTGTGAGTTCCATAAAAGATGTTTATTTCAGGTTTTAAAAATTGAAAGGTCTTTGAATAGTAATAACAGACTAATTATCTATGTATGATATTTATATTATGCAGTTTATAATTCAAATGATTTTCTTTCATGAAAAAAATTAGATTAGAAATTATAAAGAAATTTGGCTTTACATGAACACTACCTAAAGTTTAACCTAAAGGATCTAGAATTTCTTCTCATAGGTAAAACTGGAGTTGCACAAAAGTCAGTAATGAAAGAGTCAACAATCTCTTCATATTTATCTGATTTAAGAAACAGGGATGCTGTTTCATCACTTCCTCCAGTTAAACGTCTCAAGGTTAGTTTTAATAACATTTATCCCTTGCTCTGTAATTTAATACATATGAATATTCCTTTATATTCTGTATATCAATTAGGTAGGTATCAGCAGTGTACTTTAGTTACTTCGGGGCTGTATTTTCAAAATACTTCTTCTGAAGGAAAATATAGTTCTTAATAATTAATCTGTAAATCTACTTTTGGAACACAGTTCTACATAGTCCCTTATTAGTGTTTTTGTTGTTGTTAACCAGCAATTGAAACTAGAGACACTTACCCTTTCCTGTGTTCTCTTTGTGTTGAAACTGGTGTGGAAAGTCTGAAGTTGATTTTGATTCATGTACTTGGATGAGTACTGAGCAAGAGCCTGCTTTCCAAGTCATGAAAGAATGGTAGCTTATACAATTGATAAGCTAGTCAGTAGCAGACTTATTCTAAGCCTGCATCATCATATCCAGGGCAAAATAATTGATCAGCCCCAGAAGAGAGGCAAGAAAATAGCAGAATGTCTGTTTCTTCTGTTTCTCTTCTCTTTAACAAGAATGAAGCTTTTAAGTCATGAGGCTTAAACAAGCGGAATATTGGGAAACAGGGAGTGACATGCAGTTTGAAACAGCTACCACCTTCTCTGAGATTATAATTTTTTAGTAGCCCAAGCTTTTCCTCCCTCCCTTCCTCCCTCCCTTTCTTCCATCTTTCCTTCCTCTTTCCTTCTCCATTCCATATTATTCCTTCTTTCTTTCCATATTCATTTTTTTAAGTTGATTTATTGTTTTTAGTAATATGTACATCTAGCATGGGGCTCAAACTCACAACCCTGAGATCAAGGGTCTCACACTCTTCCAACTAAGCCAGCCAAGTGCCCCCCTTCCATATTCATTGAGCACCAAGAATATGCCAAGGACTGTTATAGATGCTAACATACTGCTGTGAAAAAGACAGCTTTAGTCCCAATCCTCATAGAGCTTATAGCTGAGTAAAGGATATAGATAGCTAAATAGGCTTTTTCAATGTAGTGTGATGGATGATTCTATGATAGAAATTTAAGATAACTTGAATTTGGATAGAAAGTGTACTCATTCCACATTTGATAGGCCAGGAAAGTATTCCAAACAAACATGACTGAGACTTGAAGCCAAGTATGGAGAGGGAGGCACTATAGTGGTGGTGGAGAGGGATAAAAAAGTATTCCAGACAGAAAATGTGCAGTGGTCCAGAGCTAAGAAAGAGCCAGAGGAGATCTTTTAAAACACTGAAGTTATACAGTACGTCTGGAGTTCAGTTACACGTTGGGGAGTGGAGAGATGAGGGTGAAAAGGCTGAAGAGGTAAGTAAGAGCTGGATAATGAAGGCCTTTTTGCTATTTTAAGGATTTGGACTTTATCCTGAAAGTATTGGGAAACCACTAAAGGGCTTAAAGCAGTGACATTACCAGAATTGCATTTTATAAATTCACTCCGGATGCAATGTAGAGAATGGATTAGAGGATGATAGAAAAGGAACATAAAGACTCATTAGATAGGTTTTGCAGTAATCTAGGCAAGATTGGCCTACTCTAATGTAATGGCAGTAGCAGTGGAGAGTAGTGGCTAGGTTTAAAATATTTCTCAGAGATAGAATCAACTACCCTGGTACTTAATTGCTTATGAGGGGTGACGTAGAAGGATCAAGATGATGACCAGCTTTCTGGGTTGAGCAGCTAGGAACAAAGTGAGGCTTCATTAGGGTAGGAATTCCAAAGGAAAAACAAGTTTAGAGAAGTAGATACACATTAATTTCAATCTGGTAAATACTGAATTTAGAAACCTGCAAGAAGTCTAGGTAAAGATGTTCCACAGACAGTTGAATATAACAGAAAACCAGGAGAAGGAGCTGAGTAGAAATACATATTTGAAAGTCATTCACATGTAGATGATAATTGAAGCCAGGGAAGTAAGTGAGGTGTTTGAAAATGTGTAGAGGGAGAAGAGAAGGCCTAGTAAAGAACCATGAAGAAATACCTACGTTTAAGAAGTGCCTGAGAAGGAGATTTGATTTGAAAACTAGCCTGAATTTCTTATAATTCATTGATTTTGGGACTTTATGTACTGGCAGGAATTTTGTTGTTTGGCTTGTTAAAAAGTGTTGCTATGAAATTGATAGTTGAATTTTTTTTCATTAATAGATGCAAATGAATAAATCTCAAAGTGTGGATCTTAAAGAATTTGGTTTTACTCCAAAACCTTCTCTTTCCAGCATATCAAGGTATAAATATAATGTTAATATCCAAGGTAGAATAGTCCTTATAAATTCTTTGCTTCTCCAAATAATCATGTGTTCAGAGAAAGGTGAACACTGGCTACATTCAAATCACAGTAATCATGTAGTTCCGTAATGAAGTAATGGCATCATAAGAGTTTGGTTATCTAAATTTATTTAGAACTCTGTAGTTATAGAATATTTTAACATTCATTGAATCATCTCTTTCGCAGGAAACTACCCATCCTATATGTCATGCCCTCAGGCTTTTTCTGCCTCCTAAACAGGAGACAAAAGTATATTTTAGAGAAATCAGTTTGCTGTACAAAGTCTAATCTTTTCCATTTAGGGGCCCACTCTATATTAATAACACTTCAGATTTATAAAATAATTTACAATTTAAAAATTGCACATTGTGCATTATCTCTTTTGACCTTAACAACAACCTAGCTCATAAAATGAGGTATTTCTATCCCATCTCATAGATAAAATAATCGAAACTCATATTCCTGGTTTTAAGAAGACCCTAGATGATAACTCAGCATTCTTTTCCTATATCATGATGCCTAGAAGGCAATCATATATGTCATTTCCCTTCCAGATAAGTGTATTCTATATTCAGGGATGACATTTAATATACTTAACAAACAGTACAGAACAGCCACTGACCAATCAGAACAGATGCCAACACTACTTCAAGATATCCTAGCTTTTGTTATCTAATTGAAAGTAGCATTAGCAATAGATTTTTAAGGCTATACACAGATAGCAGATATCTACATATTTGGGACATGTAAAGATGACTAAGTGTCTTGCTTCCATTAAACACCTATTTTTTTACCCTTTACTACTCAGGCTAATGCAGTCTATCATAAAAGTGTTGATTTTAATTTTAATTGTTGATCTAATTTTGATTTAAGTGTTGATTTAATTTTAATATTTAATATTTTTATGGCTTTATCTTTATAAAGGTCAGAGTGTTTAAATACACCTGAATTGTCTATAATGGAGCAGAGGGATCAGCATGAAATCTGTGCCAAAGTTCAACAAGAACCATCTGAATATCAAGACAAAGGTAAATTACCATTGATACTGCCTTGAAAGAGAAAATTATTTATTATTACTTCAGAATGACAATGTTATTGAAAAACCAGCATCTGAAATTACTATGATTAACTTGGCAACATTTTTCTCTTGGGTTATTGAACCAGTTTCAAATTCTTAGGTCTGTTATTTCAGATGGTCTTGCTATATTTGTCACAGATTCTTAAAAAATCTCTGCCCTACATAGCATTGACTATTTTTATTTAAAGATAATATGAGGAAAAGCTGAGAAAATAAGGGATCTCAAGATACACAAAGTGTTAAAATGCTGAACTATTACTTTTATATGTCTTTAGAATTATTTAAAATAATTTTATGTTTATAAAATTAGTCCAGTTTTACAAAATATCTGTGTGACCTTGGGAAAATTATTTAACCCCTTTAGGTCTTAGTCTTATCTTTTAAATTAGGGGATTAAATTAGGTGTCCTTTAATATCTCTCCAGTTTCTAAACCTATGATTCTTACAACTTCCATGATAATAAGAGAATATAACCTAGTTTGTGGAATATAGCTTGTATGTAGTCTAGATTTGCTTTTCATCTGTGTCAGTCATTAAATTCTTTTTCAACATTGAGATTGGTTTATCAATACTCTGGATCCTGATATTAATAGCATCCTTTGTCTGGGTCATGCCACTAATAGCCAGTCTGTTAAAATGTGTGAGAAATAATCCTGGCTATAGAGTTGTTTGTTTGAGTTGCTGTATATAGAAATGGTAAACTTGGGGTTTCCCACAAATAATTTCATGTGTGTGACCTTAGCATCTGTTGACACTCTTTCTTTCATGCTGTCACTTAATGCTTCCTCTGGCCATAATTTAAGATCTTAAGTAGGCAAGGGCTGGCGTACCAGTCACTTCTTATGACATGGCAGTCATTAGGCCCAAATAAGAACAAGAAAAGTCCCCTAATCTCACTTAGAGTATCAGAGCATTTATCCAACTTCCTCAAAGCCTGAATATCATTACAACAGGGAGAGAAGGTATGAGATTGTCAACTCTTATTTTTATGTCCCTTCAACCTATAGCCCTCTAACTTACTCCTTGTTCTGCTGCTCTGTTCCCTGCACTTCTGCTTACTTTAATTATCCCTCTTTACTTACATATCCCTCTGTTTACTTTCATGCTGTCTTTACATAGTTTCCCTACTTTGATTTCTTTCCCACCCCCATTCCAAATCCAGTTTATATTATGATATTAAAGTCTCATTAGATATCATTGATAATTGTATCCCTGTTTTACTGAATGGGCCACTTTTTTTTTTTTTTAATAGAAGAAGCTGTGTAGTATAGTACTTAAATTCACAGGATCTATAATAATCTGTCTAGTGGTGCCTAACTGAATCAGTTGGTAGAGTATGCGAGTCTTGATCTCAGGGTTTTGAGTTCAAGACCCACATTGGGCTTAGAAATTACTAAAAAATAAATGCTTAGAATAATCTGTCTAGGTTCAAATTCTAGGTCTGCCATTTATTAGTTGTGTCACATTTCATAATAAATCTAACCACTTTATCTCAATTCCCTCATCTGCTTATGTTTTAGGGATTTTACAATTAAATGAGATAATGTACACAAAGCTCTTAGCATAGTATCTGGTACTGTTATTAATAGCAATTGAGTATATTCATTATTCCTTTCACATATTAGTTTTGCATGGCAAAACATACTTTATATGTATTCAAATATTGCTCTTGAGAATGTTTTAAGAAAAACATGCCAATTTTTGTCACCCTAATTCCATTTTCAAGAAAGGAAAAAGAAAAATGTCAGAAACTATATGAGAAAGCATGTTGAATCATAAAATTTAAATTGTAAGGGACCTTTGTGTAATTTTTCATTTTATAGTGAAAGAAACCAAGACTCTGAGAGATTAAATTACTTGCCTAAAATCACATATCTAATTAATGGCAGGACCAGAAATAGATTCTATATCTCTTGATTCCCAGTCCAATGCCATTTCTATAAAATGAAATTGACTTTTAGTTGTCAGTGGAGAATTGAAAATTGAATCTATATGAACTCTTTCAACTTTCCACTGTACAACTATATATTCTCTATTTCTGCATCCATCCTTAACTCTGTCTTAAAAGAAGAATTATCTTTTATTCTATTCAAGGCTTATCTCTCCAGCTGTAGTTTTAATCTTTCCAATCCTGCCTCCCCTTAGGGAGGGCCTTAGGAGACCAGTATCCATTTCCTCTTTCCCATATTGTCCATCTCTCTTCCTTATTTCTTTCTCTTCAACATATAAATATGCTCATGTCTCTTCCTTCTTCAGCTCCCTGTTCTCATCTAGCTACTCCTGACCGTTTTGGTGGTAAGTGGCGGAAATGCTACTCAAAGTGACTTAATCACAAAAAAAGAAGACCACTCATGTAAACTTGTAAATCCAGACATGCATCTGGCTTTAATCTTGCTAGATCCAGGCACTATGATTTTAGTCATGCTTCTAGTTTTCTCTCAATCTTTTAGATATGCCTGTTACTACTTGGCTTTATTTTTTTCAATAGTCTTTCTCACATGACAGGTCACCCCTAACTCACATCTTCCCAGTTTAACAGACTTGGTAGAAAAACAGTCTTCCTCTTTTAGCTTTGGTAAACCAGAGTTCATTCTAACTGGCCTCAGCTGAGTCTTGTATTTCTCTCTTGATCAATTCCTACAGCCTGGGGATTGGGTCATATGTTCCCCCGCTGTAGCCCTAGGGACCAGGGTACCGTGAAAGACATCCTCACCAGGATCACATGGAATGGGTGGAGGCAGTTTCCCCAAAGGATGAAAAAGATACTCCTATTAAAAGAAGTGAAAAGGGGCATGTGGATGGCTCAGTTGGTTAAGCATCCAACTCTTGACTTTGGCTCAGGTCATGATCTCACAGCTTGTGAGTTTGAGCCCCATGTCAGGCTCTATGCTTACAGCCTGCACAGAGCCTGCTTGGGATTCTCTCTTTCCCTCTCTCTCTCTGCCCCTTCTTGCATCTCTCTCAAAATAAATAAACTTAAAAAAAAATTTTTTTAAGGGAAAGCATGTCAGGCAGACAAAAAAACAGAATCACCAGAGTCTTTATATACTTTAATGTCTTGCTTTCCACATCAAAACAAAAATTCTTCAAAAGGCAATTTATACTCACTGTGCTCATTTCCTTACCTCCTAGTCACTTTTCATTCACCAAAATTTGGATCCTCCATCACTCCTTTGAAACTGGTTTCATTTAGACCATTTAGTGATCTTCTAAGTTCTGAATTCAGTGAACTCTTTTCAATTTTTATTTTCTTTGACCTTTGTATTTGACACATTTGGTCTTTCCTTCCTTTTGGAAATCTCTTCTTTGGTTTTAATTAAGCCATTCTGCTTTTCCTACTACTTCTTGAATTGCTTGGGCTTTTCTTCCTTTTGATATTAGAAAAGATTCTTTCTTGCTTCTTTATTCTTCTTGCTTTGTAAACTTTTCTTATTCACTGCCATTCAAGTCATGTCTACAATTACTAACTATATTTAGATGATTTCTACATCTGCATCTGTATCTTTCTGTCTAGCCCCTGACCCATCTATACAATCACCTTCCTGGACATATCCACCTAAAAGTTAACATATCAGCCTCTGAACTCTTTCTGTCTTCTCTGTACCTCACACTGCTCCTTTTCTTTTCTCCTTAGGTTGGTGAATGAATTCTCTTCTAAGCTGCTAAAGGCAGAAAAAGAGTCATCCTAAGTATCTTACCTTACATGCAAGTAATCGCCATGTCCTATTTATTTTGTCTCCTAAACATCTCTCATATCTGTTCTTCTTCTCTCTCCCTTCTGCTGATACTCTAGCTTAGACATTCAATGTCTTATCCATTATAATATGTCTTACTTTTCTCTTTGCTTTCAGTCTCATTATCATTCCATCTGTACCTATTCCGAATGATCTAACAGGCATCTCCCATCACGTAAACCTCTTGCTAAAATATCTTCAGTAGTTATCCATTGCCTATATGGAAAAAAAAAAAATGAATTCCTTAACATTGAAGTTAAGCATCAACATAATTTGGCACTTAAATGCTTGTGCGGTCTCAATGAGCCCTTTTCTTCTACTTTGTGCTCTAGAAATCCTGAAAACGTAGTTTACCAAACATTCTCTGGTCTCCCATACTGCTGTGTCTTTCACATGTTGCTCTCCCCTCACAGAGTATCTTGCCTTCCCCTCTTGCCCATTTTTCCAGGCACCACTCTATCAAGCTCAAATTCCAACATTAACTTCTAAGCATTTTACCCTCTTAGAGGTGTCCCCTCTGACTTCGTTATAGGTTTAAGTCCTGTTTCCTTTGCATTCTCATTGCACTTTGTGCCTACTTCTGTTTTTAGTATGTATTATATTGTGTATGTATATCAATGAACAGAAGTAGAAAATGTGAACTGGAGTTGTAGAACAGTTGAGAGATAATGTAAGATTTGGCTAGGTGAAGAAAAGTGTAGAGGATATTTAAAAGTGAAGGAAACTCAGTGCGCTGGAGCAAACTTGTGCTGGCTTGTGAGAGATGATTATTCTTGGGAACCGTTCAGCCATTATTAAAAGTTTAATTATATAAAATTTCAATTAAATAAGTTATACTAAAAACAAAGACTGTATTCAGAACTAATTTTCTACCATATATTACTGTTTTCTGTGTTCTTGAGATTATTTACCTCTATATTTGTATCTGTATGGTGGAAATACTATATTATGGGGTGCTACTATGCATTTCTTTTCAACTTTACTTTTAGAGATATTACATTGGACACTTGAAATTAATCATAATGGGAGTATTTATACCATAGAAATCAGCAAACACTACAAATTAGGACTTGACTTATTGTTTTGTTTAGATTTATGAGTGATGGATAAAATGTTAATAGTGCAGATTAGAGGCACCTAGGTGGCTCAGTTGGTTGAGTGTCCACCTTTGGCTCAGCTCCTGATCTCATGGTACGTGAGTGTGAGCTCCACATTGGGCTCATTGCTGTCAGCGCAGAGCCCGCTTTGGATCCTCTGTCCCCCGCCCCCCTTTTCCACTCATGCTCTCTCAAAAATAAATAAACATTAAAAAAAATCATGCAGATTAAATTTAATAGTATGTTGTGTACATAGCTATTACATTGAGAATACCATGAAAAATTGAAGGAATATTGTAGTATTTGAAAACCATTGTCTAATTTAGCGAAGAAGTTGCCTAAGTCAGTGAATGAATGAGTAAAGTCCCAACCTCTGTCTTTGTTATTTTACTTTCATCTTAGTTGCTAAAGTCAACAAGAATGTTAAATAGCATTTATGTGAGAACTGTATTCATTTGTTAATTGTAATGATAGGTTGGCTATAGATGTAAGAGTTTGGCAAAACTCAATGAAAACATTCAGTGAAAATCAGATATATGGAATTTATAATTATGCATGTTATATATTTTATTATTATTTGTAAATCATGTGCTACATATCTTTTACCTATAATAAATACATATAATAAACACATGTATGTATATAAATGCATACATGTTTTGAGAAGCAATTTATTAAACATTTATTAGCACAATTACTTTGGAAAACTGCAAGAGTTAAAGGCATTTATTCCCTACAACAATCTTATGAAAAAGGTACTTTTATAATTCCCATTTTGCAGAGGAGAAATGAAGCTCAGAGACTTTAAATTAGTTGTTTAAGATTATACAATGAGAGAAGTGGAATTTTTCACCCAGGTAGTCTGGTTCTAAGCCCAGGCTATAAATAATAGATAACACTGAGGATTTTTTAGCAGGAGAAAATTAAGATCTATTTTGGATAAATATATTTCATAACAATATTCAAAATTCACCTGTAGGGAAAAGAGCTGGGGGGAGGAATACCATTTTAGAAATTATTCATTTTTAGAGTATGGGTATTCTCATCTAGAAATTAATAGGGAAAATTAATTCTGTCTGAAAGAATCTATTGAAAATTCAATTTAGTGCAACTATCAATATATGTACTACAGTAAATAGAATTGGTTGAAAACAATATTCAACAATAATGCTTGATCCAATACTTTTGAAAACTACTGTTCAAACCTCAGTTTAGTAGTTGAAAGATGTGTTTGATATATCAATAGAAAACGATGTTAATGGTTTAAAAAGTACCTATACTCTTTTATACATGCACATGACAGATTTTTCTAGATGGAACTCTTCTACAACTTCAAATGAGAAAGCCCCTCAAACAGTACTGTTCAACAGACATCTTAATGCATCTGGAAACCAGAATTTGACAGATGCGGATAAAAGTAATTCTCCATTCTCAGAAGTTCCGAATGTGAACTTTGAATTGGGAGATGAAGTTTGGGATGATTTTGATGATGAGAACTTAATAGAAGTTACTGATTTTTCAGCCGGTACTGAGAAGACAAATACATCAGGTAAAATTGTATCTTAGCATGAAATAATTTCATGAGAAATTCTTTGAGTATTTTTTCAGTTCAGTTTCTGGGACTCATTTTCTTTGTCTTGTTTATGCGCTTGCTTAACTAGCTTTGGTTTGTTAAGATTATGATTTTTAGCGAAACTGAAAAAGTAACCCTTCCATAAATTGCATTTCCTCCTCTAAGGACAGAGGTCAAGGTTTTCCATGATAATGGTGCAGCACATGAGCTTTTTCTATTCTATTGCTCCCCTATATTGTTAAAAACGCTATTCAAATTCAGATTATTTATTGAATTTTCCCTTATAAAACACACTATCCAGCTCTCAATTCTGTGATCACACATAATCTGCTAATGTTTGTGAAGGACAAAAAATACTCCATTTTTAAAAGTATTCATCTGTTAGCCAGGAAAATGAAAGACACCTTTTATTTCTAGCAGACATAACTGATTTTTTTTCAGGTATAAGTAAACAAAATTAGGAAAAAATTAATTTCTTCTGTATTGGATATTGTATTTAAATCGTATACAACCCCAAAATAATGGGACTGAATTTTCTGAATTACTGGCAGATTCACTCTCACTAAAACAGAAAATGAAAATCTTGGTAAGTATATGAGAAGACAGCAAAATGGAGATACTGATGGATGACAGAAGGAAATCAGTCCTTCAGAACTATAGTTGCCTCTTAATGTATCCCACCCCAGTGCTCTTTAAAAAAAAAATCTTCTTAAGGGAAGCAATTAGAAGTCAAAATATTATTGTTTTAGGGCTCTAAGAATTGCCTAAAGAGCTATTATTCCTTCCAGAAGGAATAGGATTTGACCACGTTCACAAAATAGGTCCGGAGAATATATGATGTGGAGTTAGTAGGCACAATTTCCTGTATCGCTGTACAACTACTAGTCCCTACCTCAAAATTAATAGTCATGTGTATTGCAATTTAAGAGGCAATTTGTACTGATTCTTTGAGGTAGCTTAATCCTGTGAGGGCATAGCTTTGACACTGGAAAAATCAGTCTCAATAAATGTCATGTATATAGCACTTTAAATGAACTTAGCTACATGCAGACCATTGAAAATATTGAATGAAATTCAAACTGATCATTTACATGAGTTAAGTAAGTAAGTAAAAGTGGTTTGGGACCTTTTAGTATAGTGACTAATAAGCTAACCCGTGTGTTTATAGTTTTACTCCCTTAGCTTTGCTCCCTTATTTCTCTATGCAAATTAAATGTGATTAGTGAGAAGTATTCATTCCTTCTTTAATCAGATCATATCTGTTGGAGACAGCCCTTGTAGAACTTCTGAAAAGATCCATTCTTCTGTTTCCTGACAGTTTACTTCAAAATGTTATCTCTTTACATAGGATTTAGAAACACTTTGAGTTCAAGTATCCAGGGAAGTAAGCTATCCCTTCAAGAGTCAAAGAGCAAATTCCAAGGAGAAATGTCAAAAAGGCAAGTTTTGGAATTTTGGTTTGAAATACTTTACAAGTGTATATCCTCCTGACATATAATTGGAGAATGGGGATCAAATCATTAGATGTCAGAGAAGCTATAAGGTATTAGCTAACCTGAACCTTCTTACTCTTAGAGCTGTGTTTCTCAAAGATCTATTGACAGACCAACTACTTCAAAAGTATTGAAATATATTAAAAGTGCACATTCCTAAAAAAACAAAACAAAACAAAACAAAAAAAGAAAACACATTCCTGGGTCCCACACTAGACTTACTATATCATGATCTCTAGGGCCGGTGCACAGGAATTTTCACTTCTCAAAAGACTTGAAAAGTAAATAGTAGGAATTTGACAGGTAGAAAAGAGGAAGATAAGGCATTCCAGATAGAAGAAGCATGTGTGAAGGGATACGGCTTGAAAAGGCATCTCATGCTCAAGGGTCAGTAAAGTGTTGTCTGTATGGTCACAGCATTGAGGCTGAGAGTGCTGAGGTCTGATTGTAAAGAGCCTCAAATGCCATATTTATATAACTTTACCATATCCAGTAGGTCAGGGCTCACAAACTGAAACCACCTTCAAGATGTAGTGGGCCAAGGCCAACCACAGAGTGTCCCATCTAAAAGGCACAACTGTAGAGATATCACAATTACAGATTTCAAGGTATACTACAAAGCTGGGGCACCTGGCTGGCTCAGTCTGTAGAGCATACAACTCTTGATCTTGGGTCTGTAAGTTTGAGCCCCACATTGGGTGTAGAGATTACTTAAAACTAAAATCTTAAATGAGGCACCTGGGTGGCTCAGTTGGTTAAGCGCCCGAATTTGGCTTGGGTCATGATCTCACACTCTGTGAGTTCGAGCCCTGCGTTGGGCTCTGTGCTGACAGCTCAGAGCCTGGAGCCTGCTTCATGTTCTGTGTTTCTCTCTCCCTCTCTCTGTCTCTCAAAAATAAATAAACATTAAAAAAAATTTTTTAATAATAAAATCTTAAAAAAAGATACACTACAAAAAATATTAATCAAAATGGTATGGTACTGGCAAAAAAAATAGACACAACCACTTTTTTATACCATATACAAAATAAACTCAAAATGGATTAAAGCCCTAAGTATAAGACTTGAAACCATAAAACTCCTAAAAAAAATACACAGGCAATAATCTCTTTGACATCAATTTTAGCAATATATTTATGGGTATATTTCCTCAGGCAAGGGAAACAAAAACAAAAATAAACTATTGGGACTAGGCCAAAATAAAAAGCTTTTGCACAGCAAAGGAAACCATGAGCAAACCAAAAAGGCAACCTACTAAATGGGAGAAGATATTTGCAAATAATATATCCAATAAGGGGCTAATATCCAAAATATATAAACACTTTTACAACTCACACCAAAAAACCAATTTGATTTAAAAAACGGGCAGAGGGCCTGAATAGACATTTTTCCAAAGAAGACGTACAGATGGCTGACAGACGCATGGAAAGATGCTCAACATCACTAATTATCAGGAAAATGCAAATCAAAACCATGTGATATTACTTCACACCAGTTAGAATGGGTGATATCAAAAAGACAAGAAATAATAAGTGAGGAGGTAGAGAAAAGGGAACACTTGTGCACTGTTGGTGGGAATATAAATTGGTGCAACTACTGTGGAAAACAATATGGAGGTTCCTCAAAAATTAGAAATACAACTATGGTAATACCACTGCTGGGTATTTACCCAGAGAAAAAAAACACTAATTCAAAAAGAAAATGCACCCCTGTGTTTATTGCAGCAGCATTTACAATAGCCAACATATGGAAGCAGCCCAAGTTGTGGGTATCGATGAATGGCTAAAGAAGATATGAGATATTTATATATTTGTATCTATATAATATTACTCGTCCATAAAGAAGAATGAGATCTTTCCATTTACAACAACATAGATGGACCGAGAGAGTGTTATGCTAAATGAAATAAGTCAGATCATGTGATTTCACTTAGATGTGAAATCTACAAAAACAAAGCAAATGAACAAACAAACACAAAAACAAGACTCTTAAATACAGAGAACAAACTGATGGTTGTGTGGCGGTGAATGACAAAATAGATAAAGGGGATTAAGATGTACAAGATTTCCACTGGTAAAATAAATAAGTCACAGAGATGAAAAGTACAGCACGGGGAATATAGTCAATAATATTCTAATGACATTGTATGGTGACAGATGGTAATACACTTACTGTGGCGAGCACTGAGTAATGTATAAAATTGATGAATCAGTAAGTTATATGCCTGAATTTAATATAACATTGTATGTCAATTATATTTCAATAATAAAAAGTAAAATAAATAAAAGGAGCAACCACTACTCAGGTCCAGCCAGTTGTTGCTGTGCAAGAAGTAAGTATCTAGTGTTGTCAAATATTCTGATTTTCAAAAAAAGCTAGGTGTCTAAAATTCGGTGTGACATCTCCTGACTTAAATTTTGAAAACTAATTTTTAAAAATGTGATATAATCTATAGCAACCCCCACTCCAGGTATAGTCTAGTTTTTAGTCTCCATAGTAAGCAGTAGGAAGCCTTCCAAGATACTTACGCACAGGATAAACAATTTGATGAGACAAAATTATTTGTAGATGAGATATAGGTATATGATATAATATAGATAGATAGATAGATAGATAGATAGATAGATAGATTGAATTGTAGAAGGTGGGACCATGAGAAGCATGGTGGCCAGCACAAAAGACAGGTTATGGTAAGGCCTAAACTAGAGCAGAGGTGATGGGAACTGAGAGGTAGTTAGATTTTTGAAACATTTCATAGATAGCACATACTACAGTAGTTGAGGAAGAGGGAAAAAATACATGGCAAGTGAGTACACAAAGATGTTAATCTGAGAATATAAGGCACACAGACATTTGTAAAAGTAAATAGTAATTTTAAAAATGTTCAATTTTGGGGAACCTGACTGACTCAGTCAGTCAGTAGAGCATGAGACTTGTGATCTTAGAGTTGTGAGTTCAAGTCCCACATTGGGTGTGGAGCCTACTTTAAAACAACTTGAAGTATTTTTGCAGAAATGCGAAGTGCATCTGGATAGTGGACTTGGCGAGAAGTCATGGAGAGTAATTATAGCCACAACCAAAACTTTCCCCAAAAGAAATACTGACAACTTTTTATTCAGGGTCTAATTTACTTAAGGATTATTTATTTCTCCTAGTTTAAAAAAATAGGAAATTTGTGGTGTCTCTTGGTATTTTTCTCTTATTTAGTCATTTTACTTATCAACATCATAGAATCATAGATTTCAGAGAATTCCAGAGCTGAAGTGTGCTTAATTTAAGCATCATTTAGTTTCTCCACTGCAAGATACTTGAATCACCATCCAACGCCATTGCCATAGGTATTCATGACATCTCTACTAAAACAGCTCTAGTGACCAGGAGCTCATTCACTTCAACATGCCTGATCCGTGTTTGGATCTCTCAGACCATTCAATAGCTTTTAAGAATATTTGTCTAAAATTTGTCTTCTTACTATTTCCATTCATTGGTTCTAACTCTGAGTCATACAAAATAAATGGATTAGAAGCATCAAAGTAGAACAAAGCTGTGGGTGTAGAGAAGCAAAAAATAGGTAGAAAGTAGGAAGATAACAAAGCACGCAGACAGTTTAGTGAGCCATACTTTTAGAAGCTATAAATAATTTGGGGAGAGTTTAAAAGTGATGAACAGAAAATAAGTGGATTTAAAAGGGAATCCTTATCAAGTAGCCTCTAAAGAAAAAATTGTGCCATAAGCTGGAACTAGAAAGAAGGCCTGTGGGACCTGAGGATTTGGGGTGGGAAGGAATCATGCTTTTCCTTTTGTACCCTTTTTGACTATTTTAATTCCTTGCTTTTGATCAAAAACAAAAAGATTCAATCCTATCAATACATGTACTTCTCTACTACCTGTATCCACTGCTTATTACTCTTTTTTTTTCTTTATATGAAATTTATTGTCAAATTGGTTTCCATACAACACCTGGTGCTCATCCCAACAGGTGCCCTCCTCAGTACCCCTCACCCACCCTCCCCTCCCTCCCATCCCCCATCAACCCTCAGTTTGTTCTCAGTTTTTAAGAGTCTCTTATGTTTTGGCTCCCTCCCTCTCTCTCTCTTTTTTTTTTTTTTTTGTGGGAATGCAAATTGGTCTTTATTACTCTTTACATGACTATCATATTTTAGCCTTTGAGTGTCATCTTAAATTGTCACCTCCTCAGACATGCATTCATGACTACCTTTTTAAAGTGGGTTTATGTCTTCACACTTTTTCTTGTAATATTAATTAATTTCCTTCATATAACTTCAGGATCTATAATTATGTGTATTTATTGTTTACTCATTGTCTGCTCCTCTACTAGATGATAACTCCCTCAGGATTTGTTTACCTCTTCATACCTAGCTCCTAGTACAATATCTAGCATATGGTAGTGAATAATAAATGTTTTTTAATGAATAAATTTAATACAGAAGATTGAAGGTGAATCCTAGTGTAGTTTTAGATTGGAAGATAAATAAAGGTGTCTATCTACAGTGAGACCAGAGCAGGGAAAGGAGATTAAAAGTTGAGCCAGGTGAGATTTAGAAAAGATTTACAGACTGCTAGGTAATAGAAAATTAAGCATGAGACCCAATTTTAAGGAAAATTACTGAATGATTACTTCTGTAGCCTTTTAAAAATAGTATTTTTATCTAATTTGAAATATATATAGATTGGGGGACACCTAGATGGCTCAGTCAGTTAAGCGTCCAACTCTTGATTTCTGCTCAGGTCATGATTTCATAGTCGTGAGATCAAGCCTTCTGTCCAGCCCTGCCCTGAGCATGGAACCTGCTTAAGATTCTCTCTCTCCCTCTCCCTCTGCCCCTCCCCTGCTTGTGCTCACACTCTTCCTCTTTCTCAAAAAAAAAAAATAAAAATAAAAATAAAAAAAAATTAAAAAAATATGTATAAAGTGTTATTTTGTCTAAAGGAAAGGAGATAACACCAGATTTTCCATGAGTCTAAGAAACAGCATCTTTTTTTTTTGTAATAAATATGAAAGACTATAATCATCTTCCCCAAAGAATCACTATTGATCTAATTAAGATGGTTTGTTTCTCTTATTCCCATATTTTACAAATAATTAATTTTGATTTTTAGTGTTGTTTCATCACATGAGAAGCCAGATATTTATTTATCAGATTCTCCTGTGTTCAAGTTTGATGCATCCTCCATGACAAAATTGCCTCCACAAGCTGGAAATGCAGATATTGTAAGAAGCACTTCATTGTTTTTCTTTTAAATTCTGCCTGAAGAGTTAAACTTTCAGTGATTGCCTTTTTTTCTGTTTTCCTCAAAATATAGGTCTGTTTACAAGAAAGAAAACAGCAGAGTCTGTCACCAGAGATTGAAAAGCTGTGCTTTACTCACTCTAAAAAAATACCAAATTCTTCACATTTTATTGAGAAAGTGGATTTCTTTATTAGCAACAATGAATGTAAAAAGGAAATTGATTTCAGGTAAGAATTCTTTAAAGTCTTTCAAGACTATACCAATAAAAACTTTCTGTGAAGAAATTCAGCATTCCTTTTTCCTTGATTTATTTTAAAGATAACCTGAACATTTTATTTACTTAAAGACATTGAAAAGTTATACCCCTGGTGACCTAAACCCTTAAGACAATTCATAATTTTAAGTATGTCAGTTTTTGAGAATATATGTTTGATACTTTTAATTAAAATATATTTTGTTGCTAAACTTTTTTTTTAAGGATTTGAACACAACATGTTGATAATGTAAAGTGTAAGATTACTAAAATCCAAATGAGATTTGCTAGTTTTTCAAAAGTTCAAGTTGTATTTTAGCCATGGAGCTTTTTCACAATTGTACAGGTTTGATGAAAAGTCATATTAAGTCAAATTAGTGCCCCCATGACTGGTCACATCTATGGCTAACTATAGCAATTTCTCTATCTCTCTTTAATAGTCAAGGTTTACAGACTTGTTCACATATTGATTAAATATTACTTTTTTAAATGCTTAAAGAAATACCTAAGATGTTTGATCCCTACTTCTCAGAGTTTATGAAATCTGATTTCCCCCCAACAGACTTCTTAAGGTTATGCATATTGAAGTTCATTTGATATATTACCTCTCAGCAATCTATATATATTTCTATATTTGCTTTTCCCCCCAGTAGGTATCATCCCGATGATGAAGCTGAGGAAATAAAGTCTTTTCTGGGAATATTTGATGGTATTTTCTAAAACAAACCAAAAAATTTTATCTTATATTAATAAGACAAAGTATAAAGACATCCAGTTATAAAGCAAGCATTTTATTTTTTAAAGGTAGTTCATAATTGTTCAATTTTTTTTTTTCTCTTGGATTTGATCAGTTCTGTTGACTGATTTGCAACAAAATATTTGGACAGATTCATTTTCCTATTGTAACTTCATGAAAAGCACTCTCACAGTGGGTTTGTTTCAGTAAGCTGAAAATTAAGTTGCTCTTAGCAATTATTTGGTTATTAAATACATCTTGACTGGATTTTGACAGGAACTAATTAAAAAATTGTTCTTCAAAAACAAAAAACAAAAAAAATTATTCTTAATTTTCTCAACAAGAAGAAAGGTAGTCTATGAAAAGAAATGATGCTAGGTTACTGAATCTGTTTGTTGTATGGGTTATTCACCAATACTGTTTTGTTTTACTAAATATTTTTAAGAATCTGTGGCTGTCTGAACCTGTTGTTATATAATTTCAAATAATAATAAATGAAACATTAATCAACATAGATTGTTTTCCTTTAGCTTGTTTTCCAGTATGGTGAATCCTAAAACTTTCTTACGTTGACCTTTAGCAAACACTATTTCATGTTATTTTCCCATGAATTTTCTCTCAAATTTATTGATATTTATTGATAAGTAGTGTATAGGCAGTCTAAGAAGTGTTTTTTATTCTATTTATTTATAGATACAGGTGAAGTTGAAGTCCACTTAAGAAATTTTAGGAATTTAGGGGCATCTGAGTGGTTTAGTTGGTTAAGTGTCCGACTCTTGATTTCAGCTCAAATCATGACCTCACAGTTAATGAGTTCAAGCTCTACATTGTGCTCTGCACTGACAGCACAGAACCTGCTTAGGATTCCCTCTCTCTCTCTCTCTCTCTCTCTCTCTCTCTGCCCCTCCCCCTCTCAAGCTCGCTCACTCTCACTCTCTCTCAAAATAAATAAATAAATAAATAAATAAATAAATAAATAAAAGAAATTTTAGGAATTTTTCTTTAAGCATAAAAGCCTTAGAGATGAGAAAAGTAGAGAAGAGAAACTTCCAGATGAGATTGTTGTTATTATCATTGGTAAACATTTATGAAGCATCATATATTAAGCATAGAGAAAAAGCTTAAAACAAAACTAAGAAGCTTTATTACCATGTTGAAAAATAAGAGCAACCAGTTCCTTTATTTTAGTCATCTTTACAATTGGCATGTTTCTGCATCTGAATCAATCATGCTACAACCTTTAAAGGTTATTAAACACCATTAAAATGAAAAATTGGTGCACTGCAATCTGCTCATCTTGCATACATAGACTATGACACTAAAGAAATAGCAATTTAATTCGAGACTTATTATGATCTGCTAAGCAAAAGCACTCTGCTTGATACTACAAAGGAAGCAAATGATGAAAATACTGTTTTTGCTCTCATGGAGCCTACTTTACATTCTGGGAGAGAAACTAAGACATATAGTAATGCAATAATAAAATACAGAATACATTAGAGCAGTGGTTCTCAAGCTTCAGGGTACATTGCAGTCATCTAGAGGGCTTGTTTGGAAACAGAATGCAGGGAACCATATGCAGAGTTTCTGACTCAGTAAGTCTGGGCTGGGACCTGAGAATGTGCATTTCTAACAAATGCCCAAATAAATGCTGATGTTGCTGGTCCAAGGATTGCACCTTGAGAAACACTGCAATAGAGGTTTAAAGAGCTCTGGGAGTTCATAGGAGAGAGAACATAATCCTGACCACAGAGTCGGGGAAGCCTTTATACAGGAGTTAAATTTTTTTTTAATTTTTTTTAATGTTTATTTATTTTTGACAGAGAGAGAGACAGAGCATGAGCGGGGGAGGGGCAGAGAGAGAGGGAGACACAGAATCCGAAGCAGGCTCCAGGCTCTGAGCTGTCAGCACAGAGCCTGACACGGGGCTCGAACTCACAGACCGTGAGATCATAACCTGAGCCGAAGTCGGAAGCTCAACCAACTGAGCCACTCAGGCGCCCCTATACAGGAGTTAAAATTTGAGCTGAGCTTTAAAAGATGAAAATGATCTTGATGAACAAACACATGAGAGAAGAACATTCTGGCAGAGGAAACAGCTTGAGCAAAGCTCCTAGGGAGGAAAATATCTATTTGGGGAATAATGAATAGATAATATTAAACATAGGTTAGTGTTGTAGGAGGTGTTTGAAATGTATCTTAAGGCCAGACTGTGGAAGACTTTAAATGCTAAGAAACCTGAGCTTTATTCAGCAGACAAATGTTTCCCAAACTTGCCTGATCATAAGAAACATATGGATAATATATTAAATATAAAAATTCCTAGACCTTACCTGTTTCAGAATCGCCAGGTGAAAGGGACTGGGAATTCTATAGTTTTAACAAGACTTCAGGTTGTTCTTTATTATCAAGCCAATTTTGGAAACACATGGGTAGGTTCACTTCATAAGTAAAACAAATAGCATATTAACAGCTTTATCATAGACATGCCTTATTTTGTGCAAGTGCTTACCTGGAAAGTTAAATGTAGTAGTTCTTAAGAAGTAGACTGATCTCTTAAAGGAGTCTAGTCACTGGGTATTCTTTCCATGAGTGAATAACCCTACGGTTTCCATTTTGTAGCGTAAGGTTTAAATATATTTCGATGAACCACACAACAGAGCTTTACACAAAAATCTTTGTTGGATTCAATTTTTTCATCTTTTTTTTTTCAGTTAAAAAAGTCCTTAACAGGCTGTATTTTTCTCACAGTGTTGGCATAATGGCTCCTACCTCATAGGTATGAAACAAGAATTTAATAAGCCACTGCGTAGGACGCTCTTAGTTTAGGGACTGATGCATAATATGTTCTTAGTAAGTGGTAGTTGTTCATACTTAAAAAATATCCTTAGCAGTACTTTATTTTATTATTATTATTTTTCAAAGTTTATTTATTTTTGAAGGAGAGAGAGTGCAAGTGGGCCAAGGGCAGAAAGAGAGGGAGACACAGAATCCAAAGCAGGCTCCAGGCTCTGAGCTGTCAGCACAGAGCCTGAAGCAGCCCACAAGCCGTGAGACCATGACCTGAGCCAAAGTCGGACACTTAACTGACTGAGCCACCCAGGCGCCCCTACTGAGCAGTACTTTAAATAGCCCATGGGGAAGGGGTGAAATAATACAAACAGACTGTCCCCAACTTCTGTCTGGACTCATAGTTTTTTAACTTTATGATGGTGTGAAAATGATATGCATTCAATAGAAACCATACTTGGTCTGTGAATTTTGATCTTTTCCCAGGCTGGTGATATGCATAGGATACTCTGTGGCAAGGTTGGGCAGGAGCAAGGAGCTGCAGCTCCCAGTCAGCCACAGGACCATGAGGATAGACAACCATACACTGACAAACCATTTTGTACCCATGCAACCAAACTGTTTTACTTTCAGTACAGTATTCAATAAAGTACGTGAAATATTCAACACTCTGTTATGAGATAGGCTTTGTGTGAGATGATTTTGTGCAACTGTAGGCTAATATAATTGTTCTGAGCATGTTTAAGACAGGCTAGGCTAAGCAATGATGCTCAGTATGTTTGGTGTATTAAATGTTTTTTATTTTTTATTTATTTTTTTTAATTTTTTAATTTTTTATTTTTTAATATATGAAATTTACTGTCAAATTGGTTTCCATACAACACCCAGTGCTCATCCCAAAAGGTGCCCTCCTCAATACCCATCACCCACCCTGCCCTCCCTCCCACCCCCCATCAACCCTCAATTTGTTCTCAGTTTTTAACAGTCTCTTATGCTTTGGCTCTCTCCCACTCTTGCCTTTGGGGCAAGATTCCCTTGCCTTTGGGGATGTGCCAAGTAAGAGATTGCTACGGCTGAGGTCAGAGAGGTCTTTTCCTGCTTTCTCCTCTAAGGTTTTGATGGTTTCCTGTCTCACATTCAGGTCCTTTATCCATTTTGAGTTTATTTTTGTGAATGGTGTGAGAAAGTGGTCTAGTTTCAACCTTCTGCATGTTGCTGTCCAGTTCTCCCAGCACCATTTGTTAAAGAGACTGTCTTTTTTCCATTGGATGTTCTTTCCTGCTTTGTCAAAGATGAGTTGGCCATACGTTTGTGGGTCTAGTTCTGGGGTTTCTATTCTATTCCATTGGTCTATGTGTCTGTTTTTATGCCAATACCATGCTGACTTGATGATGACAGCTTTGTAGTAGAGGCTAAAGTCTGGGATTGTGATGCCTCCTGCTTTGGTCTTCTTCTTCAAAATTACTTTGGCTATTCGGGGCCTTTTGTGGTTCCATATGAATTTTAGGATTGCTTGTTCTAGTTTCGAGAAGAATGCTGGTGCAATTTTGATTGGGATTGCATTGAATGTGTAGATAGCTTTGGGTAGTATTGACATTTTGACAATATTTATTCTTCCAATCCATGAGCAGGGAATGTCTTTCCATTTCTTTATATCTTCTTCAATTACCTGCATAAGCTTTCTATAGTTTTCAGCATACAGATCTTTTACATCTTTGGTTAGATTTATTCCTAGGTATTTTATGCTTCTTGGTGCAATTGTGAATGGGATCAGTTTCTTCATTTGTCTTTCTGTTGCTTCATTGTTAGTGTATAAGAATGCAACTGATTTCTGCACATTGATTTTGTATCCTGCAACTTTGCTGAATTCATGTATCAGTTCTAGCAGACTTTTGGTGGAGTCTATCGGATTTTCCATGTATAATATCATGTCATCTGCAAAAAGCGAAAGCTTGACTTCGTCTTTGCCAATTTTGATGCCTTTGATTTCCTTTTGTTGTCTGATTGCTGATGCTAGAACTTCCAGCACTATATTAAACAACAGCGGTGACAGTGGGCATCCCTGTCGTGTTCCTGATCTCAGGGAAAAAGCTCTCAGTTTTTCCCCATTGAGGATGATGTTAGCTGTGGGCTTTTCATAAATGGCCTTTATGATCTTTAAGTATGTTCCTTCTATCCCGACTTTCTCAAGGGTTTTTATTAAGAAAGGGTGCTGGATTTTGTCAAAGGCCTTTTCTGCGTCGATTGACAGGATCATATGGTTCTTCTCTTTTTTTTTTGTTAATGTGATGTATCACGTTGATCGATTTGCGAATGTTGAACCAGCCCTGCATCCCAGGAATGAATCCCACTTGATCATGGTGAATAATTCTTTTTATATGCTGTTGAATTCGATTTGCTAGTATCTTATTAAGAATTTTTGCATCCATATTCATCAGGGATATTGGCCTGTAGTTCTCTTTTTTTACTGGGTCTCTGTCTGGTTTAGGAATCAAAGTAATACTGGCTTCATAGAATGAGTCTGGAAGTTTTCCTTCCCTTTCTATTTCTTGGAATAGCTTGAGAAGGATAGGTATTATCTCTGCTTTAAATGTCTGGTAGAACTCCCCTGGGAAGCCATCTGATCCTGGACTCTTATTTGTTGGGAGATTTTTGATAACAGATTCAATTTCTTCGCTGGTTATGGGTCTGTTCAAGCTTTCTATTTCCTCCTGATTGAGTTTTGGAAGAGTGTGGGTGTTTAGAAATTTGTCCATTTCTTCCAGGTTGTCCAATTTGCTGGCATATAATTTTTCATAGTATTCCCTGATAATTGTTTGTATCTCTGAGGGATTGGTTGTAATCATTCCATTTTCATTCACGATTTTATCTATTTGGGTCATCTCCCTTTTCTTTTTGAGAAGCCTGGCTAGAGGTTTGTCAATTTTGTTTATTTTTTCAAAAAACCAACTCTTGGTTTCGTTGATCTGCTCTACCGTTTTTTTAGATTCTATATTGTTTATTTCTGCTCTAATCTTTATTATTTCTCTTCTTCTGCTGGGTTTAGGCTGCCTTTGCTGTTCTGCTTCTATTTCCTTTAGGTGTGCTGTTAGATTTTGTATTTGGGATTTTTCTTGTTTCTTGAGATAGGCCTGGATTGCAATGTATTTTCCTCTCAGGACTGCCTTCGCTGCATCCCAAAGCGTTTGGATTGTTGTATTTTCATTTTCGTTTGTTTCCATGTATATTTTAATTTCTTCTCTAATTGCCTGGTTGACCCACTCATTCGTTAGTAGGGTGTTCTTTAACCTCCATGCTTTTGGAGGTTTTCCAGACTTTTTCCTGTGGTTGATTTCAAGCTTCATAGCATTGTGGTCTGAAAGTATGCATGGTATAATTTCAATTCTTGTAAACTTATGAAGGGCTGTTTTGTGACCCAGTATATGATCTATCTTGGAGAATGTTCCATGTGCACTCGAGAAGAAAGTATATTCTGTTGCTTTGGGATGCAGAGTTCTAAATATATCTGTCAAGTCCATCTGATCCAATGTATCATTCAGGGCCCTTGTTTCTTTATTGACTGTGTGTCTAGATGATCTATCCATTTCTGTAAGTGGGGTGTTAAAGTCCCCTGCAATGACCACATTCTTATCAATAAGGTTGCTTATGTTTATGAGTAATTGTTTTATATATCTGGGGGCTCGGGTATTTGGCGCATAGACATTTATAATAGTTAGCTCTTCCTGGTGGATAGACCCTGTGATTATTATATAATGCCCTTCTTCATCTCTTGTTACAGCCTTTAATTTAAAGTCTAGTTTGTCTGATATAAGTATGGCTACTCCAGCTTTCTTTTGGCTTCCAGGAGCATGATAAATAGTTCTCCATCCCCTCACTCTCAATCTAAAGGTGTCCTCAGATCTAAAATGAGTCTCTTGTAGACAGCAAATAGATGGGTCTTGTTTTTTTATCCATTCTGATACCCTATGTCTTTTAGTTGGCGCATTTAATCCATTTACATTCAGTGTTATTATAGAAAGATATGGGTTTAGAGTCATTGTGATGTCTGTATGTTTTATGCTTGTAGTGATGTCTCTGGTACTTTGTCTCACAGGATCCCCCTTAGGATCTCTTGTAGGGCTGGTTTCGTGGTGACAAATTCCTTCAGTTTTTGTTTGTTTGGGAAGACCTTTATCTCTCCTTCTATTCTAAATGACAGACTTGCTGGATAAAGGATTCTCGGCTGCATATTTTTTCTGTTTAGCACACTGTAGATATCGTGCCAAGCCTTTCTGGCCTGCCAAGTTTCAAAGGAGAGAGCAGTCACGAGTCTTATAGGTCTCCCTTTATAAGTGAGGGCACGTTTATCCCTTGCTGCTTTCAGAATTTTCTCTTTATCCTTGTATTTTGCCAGTTTCACTATGATATGTCGTGCAGAAGATCGATTCAAGTTACGTCTGAAGGGAGTTCTCTGTGCCTCTTGGATTTCAATGCCTTTTTCCTTCCCCAGTTCAGGGAAGTTCTCAGCTATAATTTGTTCAAGTACCCCTTCAGCACCTTTCCCTCTCTCTTCCTCCTCTGGGATACCAATTATGCGTATATTATTTCTTTTTAGTGTATCACTTAGTTCTCTAATTTTCCCCTCATACTCCTGGATTTTTTTTATCTCTCTTTCTTTCAGCTTCCTCTTTCTCCATAACTTTATCTTCTAGTTCACCTATTCTCTCCTCTGCCTCTTCAAGCCGAGCCATCGTGGATTCCATTTTGTTTTGCATTTCGTTTAAAGCGTTTTTCAACTCCTCGTGACTGTTCCTTAGTCCCTCGATCTTTGTGGCAAGAGATTCTCTGCTGTCCTGTATACTGTTTTCAAGCCCAGCGATTAATTTTATGACTATTATTCTAAATTCACTTTCTGTTATATTATTTAAATCCTTTTTGATCAGTTCATTAGCTGTTATTATTTCCTGGAGATTCTTCTGAGGGGAATTCTTCCGTTTGGTCATTTTGGAGAGTCCCTTGCGTGGTGAGGACCTGCAGTGCACTTCCCCTGTGCTGTGGTGTATAACTGGAGTTAGTGGGCGGGGCCGCAGTCCGACCCGATGTCTGCCCCCAGCCCACTGCTGGGGCCACAGTCAGACTGGTGTGTGCCTTCTCTTCCCCTCTCCTAGGGGCGGGATTCACTGTGGGGTGGCGTGTCCCGTCTGGGCTACTTGCACACCGCCAGGCTTGTGTTGCTGGGGATCTGGCGTATTAGCTGGGGTGGGTAGGCAAGGTGCACGGGGGGTGGAGGGGCAGGCTTAGCTCGCTTCTCCTTAGGTGATCCACTCCAGGAGGAGCCCTGTGGCAGCGGGAGGGAGTCAGATCCGCTGCCGGAGGTTTGGCTCCGCAGAAGCACAGAGTTGGGTGTTTGCGCGGAGCGAGCAAGTTCCCTGGCAGGAACTGGTTCCCTTTGGGATTTTGGCTGGGGGATGGGCGGGGGAGATGGCGCTGGCGCCTTTGTTCCCCGCCAAGCTGAGCTCTGCCGTCCGGGGGCTCAGCAGCTCTCCCTCCCTTTGTCCTCCAGCCTTCCCGCTTTCCGAGCAGAGCTGTTAACTTATGACCTCCCAGACGCTAAGTCGCGCTTGCTGTCGGAACACAGTCTGTCCGGCCCCTCCGCTTTTGCCAGCCAGACTCGGGGGCTCCGCTTGGCCGGCGAGCCGCCCCTCCGCCCCGGCTCCCTCCCGCCAGTCCGTGGAGCGCGCACCGCCTCGCCGCCCTTCCTACCCTCTTCCGTGGGCCTCTAGTCTGCGCTTGACTCCTGAGACTCCCTTCTGCTAATCCTCTGGCGGTTTTCTGGGTTCTTTAGGCAGGTGTAGGTGGAATCTAAGTGATCGGCAGGACGCGTTGTGAGCCCTGCGTCCTCCTACGCCGCCATCTTCCGGAACCTCTCCCTGGTGTATTAAATGTTTTTTAAAAGATGTTTTATTGGGGCGCCTGGGTGCCTCGGTCAGTTAAGCATCCAACTTCAGCTCAGGTCAGGATTTCATGGTTCATGAGTTCGAGCCCCACTGACAGCTGTACCGACAGCTCAGAGCCTGGAGCCTGCTTCAGATTCTGTGTCTCCCTCTCTTTTTGCCCCTCCCCCACTCATGCGCGCGCGCACGCGCACTCTCTCTCTCTCTCTCTCTCTCTCTCAAAAAAAAAAAAATAAAATAAAAATGTTTTATTTATTTTTTTGAGAGATAGAGAAAGAGAGAGACAGAGCGTGAGCGGGGGAGGGACAGAGAGAGAGGGAGAGACAGAATCGCAAGCAGGCTCCACACTATCAGTGGAGCTCCAGTGCAGGGCTCGAACCCATGAACCGTGAGATCATGACCTGAGCCAAAATCAGAGTCAACACTTAACTGACTGAGCCACCCAGGCACCCCAAATGCATTTTTGACTTAATGGTGTTTTCTACTTATAATGGGTTCATCAGGATATAACCTTATCGTAAGTGTAAGTCAAGGAAAATCTGCATTCATTTGTCATATTTGAATTGCAGTAAGTTGCATAGGACTTGACAAATGAACTCTTTGACTTTCCATAGATGAATCATCCATAGAAATTTTCTCTTGGACCTCCCTCCTATGTACACTTCCTCATGCTTTCAGGTAGATTGCTCTATCTCTGTCCCCTCCTCACCAGCATTCTTAGTTTTATGGTCAGAGCATATATATCTATTTTAGTATTACCTTAAGTAAAATGTAATTAGAAAATAAATCTTCTGGGGCACCTGGGTGACTTAGTTGGTCAAGCGTCTGATTTCGGTTCAGGTCATGATCTCATGATTTGTGAGATCGAGTCCCACATCATGTTCCATACTGACAGCATGGAACCTGCTTGGAATTCTTGCTCTCCTCTCTCTCTGGTCCCCCCAGATGATGTGCACACGTGCAATTCTCTCTAAATAAATACACATTAAAAAATAAATCTTCAAATTCTATTATAATGCATTCCAAAACCAGATAGAAATGATTGCTAAATTATTCACAGTTTACTCCTTAGTAGGGTCACACAAAGTGTCTCTTTACTTTGACCCCATTTCTAGAAAACACCCTCATCAAGGATAGTTAGGGAGCTACTCCTTGAGGACCTGTAGCCTAGGGGTTATATGGATAACACCTGTGGCATCTTACATCAGAACAGGTGTCGATATAAAGAACCTCTTGGGGTGCCTGGGTGGCTCAGTCGGTTGAGTGTCTGACTTTGGCTCAGTGTGAGTTCGAGCCCCGCGTGGGGCTCTGTGCTAACGGCTCAGAGCCCGGAGCCTGCTTCAGATGCTGTGTCTCTGTCTCTGTCTGTATCTCCCCTGCTCACACTCTGCCTCTCTCTCTCTCTCTCTCTGAAAAATAAACATTAAAAAAAATTTTTTTTAATTTAAGAACTTCTACTTTTGTGGGACTAGAGAAGATACCAGTGAGGAGAAAGTTAGGGCAAAGAGAAGTAAACTAAACTAAGTTTACTAAGTTTATTATGTAAATAGTCTAAGAATTTCAACGTGGGTTTTGGTTAGTGGAACAAACAAAACAAAAAGAAAGGAAAATGCTGGCACTTCTTATCCTTTAGCTTGTCACTTCCTGGCTGCCAGTAGTTAAAGGCCTTGCCACTCGATGTCTGATCCAAAGACCAGTAATAGGAGAAACTCCTTGGAGCTGGAGTTAGAAGTTCTCAGGCCTCACTCCAGAACTACTGAACCAGAATCTGCATTTTAACAAGATCCTGGGTTGGTTACATGCACGTTGCATTGTGAGAAGCACTTATTTAAGGTGGAAAGGAAAGGAAAGGAGGCAATATCAGAATTTTAAGAGAATCCATTCCAGAAGACAACTAGAAGAGTAATGATGATTAGTTGGTTTTCTGCACATATATTTCCTATTTTAAATGTAATATGGTGATATCACTCTTGTTTAATTGCCTTTCAGTATAGGTTGTTTTCTTCACCAACTGTGTAAATTATCTTTATAATTCCCATGCATCAACTGGGTATTTTTTTTTTTATGTAGCTTGAGAGGCACTTAGATGCTCTATAGAGTTTTGTTTTAATTAACATAATAAAAGCTGATAATTCAAAAGAGCAATCTTTGTCTTGCTTATTTTCACATTTCAGTTCAGAAACCTTTCCCTAAACTAACATATGCCTTAAAACTTCTTACATATTTTAGCAAAACAGAATGAAACAAACAAACAAAAAAAACCCAAACCCCATCCTATTCTGAAAGATTTAGAAAAATGTGCATAAACCTGCACTCATATATGTTGTAACTGTAATTTTTTTTATCAAAAAAGGAATGAAAATTCAGCTGATATTAGTATTTTGCCCATTGAAGCACATCCTTATGACAGTAGGTGGCTTCAATCCTTTAGAAAGTACACACACAATAAAGTCATTATTCTGGGGTTTGTTTCTGTATTGATCAGTTTGGAAATGTAAACCTTTTACCATTTAGAAATTTTTTAAAAATTTGAAATTTAAATGAATTTTACTACAATATTTTTTCTCATTTCAAGTTTATTAAAATATTAGCAGTACAAATTATTCAGGTTGCAATTTATCAAAAGATCAACTCAGATGAAGTCCACATTAAAAAAAAAAAAGGACAAACATAAACCAAAAACAATGAAAAGAGGAAGACAACAAAAAGATTTATCAGCAAGACTCTACAACTTAAAATTTGAGACAAAATGGAAACGAACTTTCCACAACTCACTCATCCACTATTGTCTTCAAGTGTTCTAGAGCTGGACTCATAGTCAACTTTTTTATGGTCAAAGTTTTAATTTTTATCATGTACGTGGTCATTTTGTTAACCCTTTGATTTTTGGTTTTCCTTTTCCACTGAGGATATGGACTTTGCATGCTCCTTATTTTTCAATGTGAAGAACTTTAATTCTTTGTCCTACTTTGTTCTCATTTTAAGAATGACTTTGATCTCTATCAGCCTTTCCCCCCTGTTATTATTTGGGCTGTTAGGATGTTTTTAAGAGTAGATTCTTTTCAGGGCACCTGGGTGGCTCAGTAGGTTGAGAGTGAGACTTCGGTTCAGGCCATGATCTCATGGTTCTGTTTGTGGGTCTGAGCCCTGTGTTGGGCTCTGTGCTGACAGCTAGGAGCCTGAAGCTTGCTTTGGATTCTCTCTCTCTCACTTTCCCTCTCTCTCAAAAATAAATAAATATTAAAAAAAAAAAAAAGATACATTCTTTTCTGACCTTCAGCATTTTCTTTCCAGTGTGAACTTTCTTGGTTTCTGTATTTTTTGTTGTTTCTGCTTTGATTTTCTTCTCTCTCTGAGCTCCATAAATCTCTCCTCCTTCTTTTTTTCTTGATGTTACTTTTCTCTGCTTTATGACCTTCCCCTCTTGTACCCTGTTCTCTGTATCTGTGGGACTCCTTGCTTCTGCTGCTAGTTCTATCAGGGCTTCTAGATTGCACCCTTCCACTCCAGCCCTACTGCTTCTTTCTCTCATTCTACCATTGTAACTGGTTTTCCTTTGGGGATGCTTTATTTTGTAGTTTTACCCTGTACACCACTTTCTTCTCTGACAACCACAAGCACTTTAAAGATACCATATAAATGTTTCTCATAATATCCCTTTGATACTGGGGTCAGATAAAAGAACCTCACCTTGTGGGTGACAAAATTGAGTTGATTCTCCAGGTCACATGTTTCTTAAACTATTAAGAAGTGGCATCTGGTTTACAGTCTTCTTGTAGCTGATAGAATTAATTTTTGTTGAAAAAATGGGACCATTTTATTGTATTTCAGCCTCACCTCAACTATGGAAAAAGAAGAAAAGCTCTTTCTTTTCTTTTTTAGAATCCTGCTGGGCACCCTGTCTCCTATGTGTTTGTTGGAGCCCAATTCCTTCCTGATGAGAGTGAGGTACTAGGAGGAGGGCTGAGGCCCCAGGAGGAGTGAGGACAGAGGAGTAACTGTTGATGAGTGATGACCATGTAACTGTTTGCCTTTGGTTGTATCACGTTCCCTTCTAGACTATGTGCATCTGTTATTTGTCTCACTTTTATTATGATCATGCTCACTTGCTCTTTGATTTCTATTTAAACTTCTCTTTAATTTTACCCCTTTCCTGATCTTTTCCTTTAGACTTTGACTTTTCTTTAACAGTCTCACGATCCCTTCCTTTACTCCTTGACCCCATATTCTTTTCTTCATGTCCATTATACTTTGTATTATCGTTTTTTTTCTTTTTTTGTATTATGCTTTTCTTAACTCTGATTTCTGTTTGCTCTTATTGCCTCTTTTAGATTTGGCCCCTTTTTCACCTTGTTTTTATTATATTATCTTTTTTTCTGAATTTCTTCTGATGTCTCTCTCGTTGCTGTTAGATTTATGGTCTTAAACTTTCTTTTCCTCTTTACTTTTTGTTTGGACTCTTGGCATGCCTATGGTCAGTTATATTTTTCTCTTTTACTCCAACTGGGCTTCTTTGATTTTCTTTTGTTTCAGTTTTAGCTAACTCATTCTTAAGCTCCTTTGATTGATCTTTCACCATTGGATACCCTCATTCTTTGAGCTTTCTGAATCTCGTGCCTCCACTGTGAAGTAGTCTCACTACATCTGAAACGATCCCTTGAACTGGATCTGGAAGGAGTTTGATAATGTTGTTGTTCTATTTCTTTAATTTTATTGCCAGACCTAGTAACTGAAAGTCTCCTCTGCTGTGAAGTAGGCTGGAAGTTAGGTAGATCAATCAATCTCTCTCTCTCTCTCTCTCTCTCTCTCTCTCTCTCTCCTCTCTGCTTTCTTTGCCATCAGCTCTGGGAGCACTTTTTCTAATTAAGAATCAATTTTCAGGCATAGGAGGGAACTCTTCTGGATAAACAATACACTTGTGTTATGCTTTAAGATTTTCAGCCTCACTTTCACTAGATGTGATTTTCTTTTCTTTCTATTGTGTGTGGGGGGGCATTTTTCCTACGTTTCTTTTCTTTTTTTTTTAAAGAAAATTTAAGAGAAATTTTAAAATTTCTTTTCAGAAGCACTTTTAGAATCAGAATAGGACTGAGAATCTCTTGAGCTATATGAGTCACTGGATGGGGAGGGAGGAGGAGGAGGATTTACGCATTTTTTTCTTTCTTTAGTTTGGGAATTAGCCCTCCACAACTGAGTGTCTACCTCAGCAAATGGTTTGCTCACTGCATCTGTTTTCTGGTTTTCTCTCTTGCACAACTTCTTGCAGAGAAGTCATTTGCCCCCAAAACGACATGATACCCATCTAAATGAGGAGCTGTTTTTGTTAGGAAGAACTGTGAACCGTTTGTATCCTTCCTTCTTTCACTGATAAGAGAGATTCTCTCTTGTGTTTAACAATGAAATTCTCGTCTTCAAAATATCCTCCATTTTCTTCACTGAAGTCACCACCTGACTTCACCTATGAAGTTACAACCATAATATCTTTGACAATGCTGTGAAAAAGAAAACTCTTATAATGGCCCCTGAGTGAATATCCCTGACCCCTTTTCACTTGTAAAAAAACAATGAAATTCATCCCATGTTTGGGGGAACACATCAGAAAAAAATTCAAAGACAACTCTTCCAGCAGGTTGATTATTAATGGCAATGTCAAAAAAAAAAAAAAAAAAAACTCGTAAAACATTGAGGATGCTGAATCATTGTTCCAATGGCTCCAATACTTAAATCTTTAAATAGAGAAAAATCAGGAACAAACTGATTCAATCAAGGACAACTGATCCAATCCTTTTGCTCCTGTACTGGTAACACTCTCCTCTCCCTGGGATCCTGTCCTTCAGAACTGCACTGATGTACTTCAGAACTACACTGCCCAGAAAAGGCACTAAAGTCCACTACTACAATCACCTTTACTGATTAATTCACTACAAAAGTTTTATTTTACTTTTAAAATTACTTTAATTTTTTCTTTCCGTTGTTATCTGATACATTTTTAAATAGGGAAATAATTGAATGGTACAATAAAACAAACCTTAGATTCTAATTCAGAATTTCAACTTATAGCACTAGAAAACAGCCCACTAAAATACTAAATTACTTACCCATAGTAGAATTACTTGCCCTTGGCAGAACCAGAATTGAACCCAGGTTGGTATTATACTTTTCCTACTTTAATTCCTATTCTTAAGCAATGAGGTTATACCTCATACTTACTTTTGTAAACTTTTTATCTTTTATCATAAATGTAAAATGTACTTCACTCTCTTCTTCCTTAAATGTATTAAGGAATTCTTTTCTAGCTATGAGGCAAAATAGTTAAATTCTAAATACAATTTAGATAGAAGTACAGTTATTGCTATACTTATAGTTTTGAAATATTGCACACGTATAAATTTTAGTATATGTATTGTAGATTAGAATGGTCTTGCTATGCATCACTGTTTGAAAATGACCAAATATCTTATGGTTCTTTCATTGAACATAGTGATTGAAGAGCTGCTTTATACTACCTATATTAGAAAGATTAATATGAGCAGGTCATGTTTCAAGGGACCCATAGATGATCCAGGTAACAATGATCAAAATGCAACAAAAACATAGGCCTTTTAAAGTTATCAAGGTGTTTTTTTTTTTTTTAATGTTTGTTTATTTTGAAAAAGAGCAGGGGAGGAGCAGTGATAGAGAGAGAGGGAGAATCCCAAGCAGGCTCCACACTGTCACTGCAGACGCCCGACACGGGGCTCGATCCTATGAACTGCGAGATCATGACTTAAGATCAAAAGTCAGACGTTTAACCAAGTGAGCCACCCAGGTACTGCTAAAGTTATCAATGTTTTTAAAAAATTAATATCATCACCATCAAATTACATTACCAACATGTTTTTTTCTAGACTCTACAAAAGATTTATAGTGTCTGGACTTCTTATGGAGGTAACATGCAGACATAGTCAAATCTTTGAAAAGGAAGGCTACACATTCTTTTAGATAGTGGATTATAAAAAGTTAGAGAATGGAGTGACTTTGGAAAGGAGCAAGAGATCACAGTACAGATTGACAGATTCTGGAAGGAGAAGGGAATAAAGGGATTGAAGAAATGAGTCATGGGCATCTGACAGGTTGGAGTCAGGATCATTTACATGCATATATGGTATGTAATTAAAATGTACAATTTGGGTGAAAGGAAATTACAGTCGAGAACTTATCAGTGTATAAAGTAACCCATGTTTCTAATGAAAGAAAAATATTTTAGTTGGAAGACTTATTCATTATGGGAAGTTAAAGTATTTAAAATTTAAAATAGTTTTAGATGGGAATGATAAAACATATATCCTTCCCTACTTTAATGTATTTTTGAGATATTAACCAACGTTGTTGTTATTTTGTTTTGTTTTTTTTTTCCTGTTGTCTCCTTCATTGAGGCAGCTAAACTATAAACTAGATGTTCCTCAAGGAAGGGTTATCAAATCCTTGAATTTTAAAATTTCAAATCTAAGATCCAGACTTGAGATAAAATAATTTGAAAAATACCTGATGGGCCAAAACCTATTTTTCCTGCCCCCCAAGACTGAAGATTCTCTAGACTTGGAGAAAAGGAGAGAAGTCAGTGGAAAAGAAAAGAGCTCAGATGCTGGGTACCTGAAAGAAGACCCGGGCTCAGCTTTCTCTTGGATTTATTCTAAAGTCACGTGTGGTAAGATTGGGGGAAAAATAGAATACTCCTCTCTGCTCAATTTTAGAAATTTAAGAGCAGAAGGAATGTCACTATTCCTGTGTACTTTGAGAAGGTGGCAAGACCCCAGAGTTCTCCCTCACTCCCGCATGCCGATGGCACAGAGCAATAGGGTAGAGATGGTGGTGTGGTAGGTTAATGTTAAAGGGGAGACTGAGGTAGCCTTGTAGAGTCCCTGTGGGCATGTAGAGCAGCAGAAGCATTTCCCATGAGCCAAAGGCTACTATAGGGATGAGATAGGGCCTGTTGGTGCCACATTCCTTTTCTCACTCTCCCAGAAGTCACAGAAACTAGTGTCCAACACAAGGAGTACACAGCTGTAAACTTTGTGGACTGCCAATCAGGACCAGGATGTGTGCCTCATCAAATAGTAGCACAGAGAGGATGACAACTAACAACAGGAGATGGTCCCCTGGATCATAAACACAATCCCAGCATAAGGGGAGGGGAGACCGCATTGATGGAGATTGATTTCCAACATCTAGTGGAATGGGGGTTTGCAACAGAGACTAAAAGTTGGCATTTCTTGCATACTTGAGTTTATGATCTTAAACTTGGACCCACTATATTATTAACAGTGATAGGTTTGTGAAAGAAGTCTCATTTTGTAATATCATTAGTAACAAGTAACATCTTCAGATTCAATATGATCTACCAAAAGCATTATGACATACTAATGTCAACTGGTGTAGAAACTCAGATCTGAATCTCAGTCATCAGGTAGAGATTTTGCTCAGGTGCTAAACATATCTTCTCTTTTTAAAAAAAGCAAAATAGAACAAAACAGTACTAGCTAACATTACTAAGTATATGTCCTGTACTTTGTCCTAAGCCCTATGGATGGCATATTTAATCCTTTCAATAGTCCTATGAGGTAAATACACTCATTATGCATGTATTTTATGCATGCAAAAGCTAAATGTATTGCCAAATGTTGCAAATCTTGAACTTTATGTGATTTGAGAACGCTTTGCATAATCATTTTGCTGTTCTGTCTAGAATGAAGTACTGAAATACTACATCTTTAAAGTTACATCCAATCATCAAAATCCATGTTTTTCTAATCTTCAGAGTTTTCCTGTTGGAGAATTTAAGGCAAATTCAAGGAGGCTCTTAGTCAAGACACATTCTACAGTCTCTGTCTCTGGTTTCCAGAGAAGCAAGATGACCATGACCTTCTCCATAGATGTACCGATCATTGAACCAAGCCTTCCCCTTTACACGTCACCTATCGACACGAGTAGACATCTTTTCTTCCCATTTGGCTCTGAAACTTCAGGTCTCTATTTTGATTTTTAGTTTTTACACTTAAGCTACTGTATTTTAGTTTGTTTCTCTGACCTGCCTCTCCCAAGGCTATTTATCTTCCCTAGATCGATGACTTCATTCCGAAACCCAGTATTTTGAAAAGAGAGGGGAAAAAAGGAGGCCCTGTTTTTAACAAAATACTCTTAAAAAGGGAAACTTGGGTTTTTTGTGTGTGTTTTTGTGTGTGGTGTTTTGTTTTGTTTTGTTTTGTTTTGCCAGTGCTGTGTTATAAAGCTTCCCTGCTGCTAATCCATGAAAACTAGCCTAAATAAGAGAGGAGACACAGCTTTTTGTGACCTCTTCTGGGATTATAGTACTTCAGTCATATCTGCTTGGAATATAATTGCCATCTGGTTATTTTTCTCCATAATATATAGTTACATGTGATTTTTTTCACACCTCTCATTTAGGAATATATTGTTTTGAAGAAAAGTTTGAAAGTTAAACACAAACCTTTACTGAGAGTATTTGATTATCTATCTTATAAAAATATGACTGAATAAAGTTACACCTGAAGTTCTATTTTTATCCTTAAATTAAAGTTTAAAGAAAGGAAAGGGATTAGCAGTTATTATTAGATTTTTATGTTAAAAATTATGAACTTTCAATATATAAATTTCAGGTTTTTCCCAATAGGCTTTATTACTTCTTCTGATTGTCTTTTCATTTTCATGTGCTGTCCATCAACCAACTGTTTCCTATCCTTTTGGGATTTTCCTCAATTTCTGTTTGCATTACAATGTCGTATTTCTTTTATTTTAAATGACTTTAATTTCATTTTTAATATATAGTGAGAACACACTGTAATAAGTTCATTTCACTACTTTTCAGTTTCAAAATAACTTTGTCTTTTGAAATTTCTGCCTCCTAAATTAAGTCAAGCATTTCAGAGACTTCATAGAAAGAAACATTCTCTTTTCTCTTTAAAAGAATTCCATGTGTCTAAGCACTTTTATAAAGTAGAGGTGTTTAGTAACATAGAATCTCCAGTGTAATAAATATTTCTCCATTGGGATATTTCTATTGGCAAAATTATGTAAAGCAATTTATAGCTTCATGCTCTTATAAGAAAGATTGTTTTCTTTCTCTTCTTTCTTCACAATAAAAAGAGCTTTATTAGATTTTTTCTGATTATGAAAGCACATGCTTATTTACAATAACTATACTATAAAAATAATTCAGCAGTTACATGCAGTAGACTTGTACACCTAGCAACATAGATCTGAAACACATAGTACTAGGTGGAAAATGTAAGAAACAGGATGAGAAACCATCTAAGTAAATTTAAAATATCTGTACAAAAAAAATTTTTTTAGGACTATACAAACAAAATAAAAGATTTATATTAAATGCATTAGGATAGTTGTTAGTGGGGGTGGTTTGGGTGATCTAAGTAGGAAATGGGGTTCAAAGATAGTAAAAGAAGAAATTTCAGATAATTTAAAAGTACGAGGAATTTAAAATCACCCTCAATTCCACTCCTTGATAATATCACAGCACATAGTTTGGAATATAGCCATCCAGATAACACACACATACACATGCATACACATACACATGCATGCACACACACATTTTAAAGTGGGATTATAATCTGTTTTTAATCTTATTTTCATTAAACAGTATAATATAAATCTGTTGTTATAAATCATTTTTAATGTAGTACGTGCATGGATCTGTATAACCTATTCAATGACTACCCCATGGATGTATATTTAGGTTTTTTCCAGTTCTTTTTAATGACTAATGTTACAATTAACATTCTTATACATATATCTTTATCTACTTGCCTTTCACTAGAAATGCCCATTTAAATTATTGAAACAGGGGCACCTGAGTGGCTCAGTCGGCTAGTCGTCCGACTTAGCTCAGGTCATGATCTTGCAGTTCATGAGTTCAAGACCCACATCGGGCTCTGTGCTGACGGCTCGAAACCTGGAACCTGCTTCAGATTCTGCGTCTCCCTCTCTCTCTGTTCCTCTCCCTCTCATCCTCTGTCTCTCTTTCAAAAATAAACATTAAGAAAAATTTTAATTATTGAAACAAGTTGTCAAACTGCCTTCCAGAAATACCATTTTCACATTCATAATATGAAACTTTCTGATTCTCACAAGGTGTTAAAGCTTAAAACACTTGTAAAACAAACAGCAACAAAATTATCTCCATATTCCAGGCCATCCAAATGTCCAGATCTCCTCAATAGACTTAATTTGCTCACTTAGTACCTTCTGTTCAGTGGGAGGTCAAAGACTACAAACCATGTTAATGTCATTACACAGCTGACTATTTAGCACTGCCTTGGTCTGACCTATACATCAGGGACTGAGTGAACTACCAGAGAAAAGCAGAAAGGATGCAGATTCACTTAAGTAGCACATCAACTTTTTTGCACTTGTACATGCATCGGAATCTTGAATGTCAAAAAAATTAAAGTCTTTAATTACTAATAGTGGGATCTATATTCTAAGTGGTTGTGAGTTGTCTGTTTTTCAACTTCATTCCTAAAGTGGCTTTTATTTTGTTTTGAAGGTTCTGACCTCATTGGCAACAGTCAAATTCATTTTCAAACATAGCCTCCCAATCAGACAACAATTCCAGCCTGGTGGGGTGGACAGAGCTGGGCTGTAGAGCTAGGCTGACCCTGGGCTGTGTGCAAAGTCATGTGGCCGCAGGACCTTAGGCTAGTTACTAAACTTGTCTATTTCCTCATGGTATTACACAGAGGTAAGAACCTCCATTGGGTTGTATCTCCAGTATCTAGAACAAATATATCAACAAATATTTGTTCGTTCATTCAAGGTAACAATTAGCAATAATGAATGTGAAACATCTGGAATCTAGAAAATACTAAGTGGTAGCTATTGTCATATTAAGATAAAGTAAAGGGATGTTGTTGAAGGAGAGAAGCTGAAAGCAAAGAATTTCAGATAGTCTGGATTGCTGGTGAGAACCCAAGATCAGGTTCTAGGACCACTGTGAGTTTGGAAATGTGGAAATTAATATTGACAGCTTGGAAGAAGAAAAGGAGTTGCTCTGAATTAGGCTCAGCATTCAGGGTTACCAACAGCCCGTCAAAATGGAAAATATCTACGTGGCTTTTAACCAGGTGTGAATGTGAATAATCAACTCATCAAGGTAAAGTCTTTAAGCTTTTTCTACCCGGTATCATTGCTATACCTAAAGCCATATTGCAGGAAGAATTGCTAAATGCATGTTTTCTTAATGCCGCTATGTGGCAGGAATTTAAAGTTATAATCTCTTTTCAAGGCACATCTTTATTAACGGGGAATCATTCAAAGCCATCTGAGTGCAATTACTATATAAAGGCTAATTGACCTAATTAATCTAATGTGGGTCAATGGCTCTATACTACCCAAAGAACATTTTCAAATGAAAAGGGGGAAAAAAGCAACTCCAAAAGGGATTTCTTTAAGTGAACATCCTTAAATTTAGTGAGTCTGATTTATTCCTTGCACACAGATATTATATTGCTACATATTATATTGCTGGAGTGGCTGAGCTGGGATAAAAAGAGATAGACTAATTCTCTGAGGATCCTGAGGAATATTCTGTTTGTCACTCAGGGGAAGGCACTATATAAATTACATTATACCAATACTGCCTCTTTCTGATAAGGTAGCACTGAAAGAAGAATTCAACATGACAAGAAGTCAAATTTACTATCATACTGTTTTGATTCTCTTGGTGATGTGATAAAGTGCATGCTGATACCTGCTTTTTATTTGATTAACTTACAGCTCCTTTGAATGTCAGCTTGTTCCATTTGAAGTACTGGCTGCCAAATATAAACTGGGACTGATAATATCTGAGCCCTATGATTGAGGAAAGAATGTATAACACACACCTGTGGTAGGCAAAATAAAGCCTCCCAACATGTTCACGTTTTAATTCCCCAAATTTGTAACTATGTCACATTACATGGCAAAAGGGACTTTGCATATGTGAAGTTAGGGATCTTGAGATGGAGAGAATATCCTGAATCATCCAGGTGGGTCCAATGTACTCACAAGAGTTCCTATAATGGAAAGAAGGAAGCTGGAGAGTCAGAGAAAGAGATCTAAGGATGGAAGCAAAGGCCAGAGAGAAAGAGAGAGAGAACGAGAAAGGGAGATAGGTTTGAAGATGCTGTGCCTCTAGCTTCGGTGATGGAGAAAAAGGCTGTAAGTCAGGGAAGGCAGGCAGCTTCTGGAAAAGTCAAGGGAATGGATTCTCCCCTAGAGCCTCCAGAAGAAATGAAGCCCTGGACTTTAAAATCAAGCAACCTTGATTTTAGCCCAGTGACATTAATTTTTGGACTTCTGACCTCTAGAATTGTGAGTAATAAATTTGTATTGTTTTAAGCCACAGAGTTGGTGGTAATTTGTTATAGCAGCAAGAGAAACTACGTGCCACTTTTGGGGCTCATGGCATAGAGCTACACTAGTGTCATTTTAGTTGGATTGAAATGACTTTCCCAAACTGGACCTATAATCCAAGACAAAGCTAGGGCAAACCAGGGAAGCACACAGCAGAAGCTCTTGCTTGGCCTTTTATTCATCACAAGCTCACTTTGTTCCCATTTATTCTGAGGCCTTTTAGAGAAATGGAGTATTAGTGAAGGTTCCTAAGTGTGGGAAGAAATCAGTCCTCTTATGAGTTAATTCCCCTTTCCTCAGGTTTTAAACTCCAAAGACATTTTCTAAAATGATTTTCAACTATAAACAATGTCTTGTAATCAACCTGGCCTCTGCCCTGGCCAAAACCTTTAGAAAGTGGTTAAGCATCTTCCCTGGGAGTCACTGGCCCTGGACATGGCCTTGAGCTAATAAGGTAGAAAGGGTAGGAGTTTTGGGCAGCTGATCAAAATCTTACATGGGGTCAAGGAGTTTTAAAAGATAAATGGGGCACATGGGTGGCTCAGTCGGTTAAATGTCCATCTCGAATTAGCTCAGGTCTTGATCTCAGGGTTGTGAGGTTCAAGCCCCATGTTGGGCTCCACTCTGGATGTGGAGCCTACTTTTAAAAAATGATAATATATACAGCCACTGTGCTAAGGAGCACTTACATCCATTAAGTAACATGTGCACTATCCTATTATCCCATGCTTATTATCCCAACTTTCAACTGAGGAAAGTAAAGCTGAAGAAATGGCACCGTGCCCACTGTCACCTATAGCAGGCTTACTCCAGGGCTGGGCTGTTAACCACTACTCCATGTCCCCTCTCCACATCAGAACTTCCCTGGAAAATTCTTGGAACTCTTGGAAAGTGTTCTATAGACAGAATCATGGCAGATTTGTTGTTTTCTTGATGTTCTGAGTGTGCCACCCCAGCAAATTCTTGAGAACGCAGGCAGAGTTTGCAAGAGGAAATGTATATATCACTACAACACCAAGCAAAGTCCTCTTGTCAAATGCAGTCAAAGAATGGGTAGGTTGTGCAGTGCAAGCTTGGCTTTCTCTGAGGCACACTAGTTCTTATGGGCCTGATGGAAAGGCCTGTTAACTGATGGCATGATCATGACTCCATTAGAAGAAAGACAAACAATGAAAATGAATAAGTGCACAGTTTGATTCTGACCATTGCAATGGACCCAATGAGGAAGAAAAGCTGGAGGAATCCAGTGAGACCATTTAGGTTGGATAGCAAGCTTTCTGATGAACATGGGTGAAAGTGAACAGGATGACACATACCCAAGGTCCTGGAATAACTCAAGTCTTAGAAGAAGGTTAATGGTCAGAAACAGGTAAAAATGCTAAAGAAAATAAAAAATTTAGAGCAGGAGGAATTCTGGGAAGGGAAAAGCCCCAGCTTCAAAATAATGACGCTAAGTTAGTATATAATAACAATGAGGAAAAGAACTTCTCCACTCCTATTTTACCATCTTTTTTTTTTTCTTGGTAAGAAGATTGGAAGATTGACTGGAAAGTGTGGACAAGTGTTAGCAAAAGGAAGTGGCACCCCAACTTGTCCAAGAATCCACATCTGAACCATTGCATCCCAAGGGAAGGTAATATAATAGATTGGGAAAATAGGCTTTGGGGTCTGATACACCTAGCATCTACTTTATTCTCCTGGCAAGTTACTCAGCAGTTCCAAATTTCAGTTTTTTCCCCTGTAAAATTGGGATAATAGGTTGCCTCATAGGGGAGGGAAACAATGCAGCATAGAGCACTTTAGCCAGCACCTGTCACATAATAAATACTTGATGCACAGTGGCTACTCATTGTATCATTATTATTTTTATAGACTAAATAGTTTACATGACATCAGAAATCTTTAATTGTGAAGAATAAATATTGTGAATGAATAGTTAATAAACCTAGAACTAATTATATTAAAGATAGTTTCACCTGTTTCCAAGGTAAATAGTGATCTCCAGGAATAGTGTAGGTTCAGTAAGGTCATGCCAACCTAAATGCATTTTCCTTTCTCTAAAGGGATATATACTGGAAACCAGAGGAATTTTTATAGACCAAGATTATTGGTATTACAGCCTGACCAAGAATCTTGTGATACCCTTATGAAAGAACTGCACTGGTTGTTACAGGTAGGAAAACGTTTAACTTGTTGAATAATCCTAACATTGCTACTTAAGAAATATAACTCCACTGGAAGATTTCTGGGAGGAATAACTTAGAGATTGGCCCCTCAGTCCTAAATTGTTTGACGTTTTCACTAATGACTTTTATGTTAGCATTTACAGCTTGCTGATTAGTGAAAGAATGCTAAATTGTAAAATTAAGATTCAAAAGATTCTCATATGGCCAAAACAACAGACTAAATATAACAACATGGAATTTGCCCACGAAATTCTAGTCTTTGACTTTAGTGTAACACCAAACCCTATAAGTAGAGTATGGGGTACATGTCTAAGCAACTTGTATTATTTTTTCAAAAGTTTTATTTGAGGGGAACTTGGCTGGCTCAGTTGGTAGAGTGTGTTTTGATTTTGGGGTTGTGTGTTCAAACCCTGCATTGGGTGTAGAGATTAATTAAAAATAAAATCTTTAAAGAAATGAAGTTTTTATTCAAAAACAAGCTGAGTATAAGACAACCATAATGTTTTGTTTCCATCCCTGGTAATGTTGAAACACAGAGAAGACAACTACTTGACAGAACTTTATTGAAGGGATTCCACTAAATTTGATGGGATGGGTTTGGATGCGATATATATATATATATATATATATATATATATATATATATACACATATACACATATACATATATTGTGTATATATATATATACATATATTGTGTATATATATATATATATACATATATTGTGTATATATATATATATATAAAGCTTCTTAGGTATCACTATATGTGTATGAGTTATGTAATTAAGCATACAAATAATTTGGGAGGGGACAAATTTCTATTAAAAATACATAATACAGGTGTCAGAGAAGCTCCTAAATCACTCTCTACTGTAGTTGTAAATATACTTGGCAAATTAGTATTTAATCTCTCGTTAAATAAGTCATTCAAAATGTGAAAAATTTCATGATGATGTCATAAACAATTATTCTTGTACATCATTGTATTAAAAAGTAAATCAATGTGTGCCACCCTACCCCTATGAGGATGATTACTATAGAAAAAAAAACCAAAATAAGTGGTGATGAGAATGTGGAGAAATTAGAATCCTTCATACTTTTGGTAGGAATGTTAAATGGTGTAGCTACTATGGAAAACAGTATGAAGATACCTCAAAAAATAAATAAAATTACCATATGATCCAGCAATTCTACTTCTTGGTATACAATCAAAAGAATTTAAAGCAGAATTTCAAAGAGCTATTTGTTTTTTCATGTCACAGCAGTATTACTCACAATAGCCAAGAAATAAAAGCAACCCAGGTATCTATCACTGGATGGATGGATTAAAAGTGTGATATATACATACAATGGAATATTATTCAGCCTGAAAAAGGAAGGAAATTCTGACACATGTTACAACAAGGATGAACCTTGAGGACATTACATCAGTCACAAAAGGACAAGCACTTGTGTGACTCCTCACCTGAGGCATCTAGAGTAGTCAAATTCATAGATACAAAAAGTAGGATGATTATTTCCAGAGTCTGGAGGGGTAGAGGGGAATGAGCAGTTATTATCTAATCAGTGCAAAGTTTCAGACTTGCAAGATTAAGAGTTCTGGAAATGGATGTTGTGATAGTTGCACAGCAATATAAATATACCTAACAATGAAGAGTGCTCTTAAAAATGGTTAAGATGGTAAGTTTTATGTTAAATGTATTTTATCACATTTTTCAAAAGTATACCAACGTAAAATCTTAAATATATCAAGAGCAAGCTATCTCCCCCTTCTGACTCCTCCCCTGCTACATGTCGCTCCTATTGGCAGGATTTTGAGGGTGTGTATATGATTTCAGTTATCTGCATTAATATCATGCTAGGATGTTGTTGCAGTTATAAACCTCTCTGCTAGGCCGATGTGGTAGCGATGTTTGTCTCTTTGCCAAGCTGGTGACAATTTAATGATAGTATTGTCAACCAGTGTCTTTGATGGTTATACACATTTATCAGACCATATAATCATCTCTACTACACCAGTTGCTCACACACCAGAAATGAAGCTCCAGTAACAGTCTATTACTCTGACAAGGATAATAGGTCATTATTACCAAATCAGCAACACAGTGCTTTAAAATAAATGACCCTGCTTCCCATCATTATTTATTTTTCATAAGTGCCTCAGATTTGTCTTAGCATCTAACAGCAGGAGACAATTATCCCATAATCATCTTCTTCTTCTTCTTCTTCTTCTTCTTCTTCTTCTTCTTCTTCTTCTTCATCGTCGTCTTCTTCGTCGTCTTCGTCATCTTCTTCTTCTTCTTCATCTTCGTCTTCGTCTTCAGCCTGTCTTAAATGGTTTTAAGTGGTAAATTAAATGTTTCTGTTGACCCTAAAGTAGAAACCTGCGTGGTTTTATAGGAGCATTAATAAAAAAATGGGTGGAATTCATTCCAAATGCATACAATCCTCCTTTTTCATCCAGTTCTGTTGAACAAGAATGGCCAGCTAGGAAGATGGTAGTGAGAGGAGAAAAGAGAGCTACTGTGTGCTTATCACATGAATGAAGGCATTTTTAATGTGGTCTTAACACTGTTTGGGCCAGCAGAGTGTACACACAGTCCCCAAATGTTGCCCCTTCTCTATGTAGAGTGTTTTCAAAGGGAAACTCGTAACTCCAAAAAGGAAAAATTCCTCTCTGCTGGCCCGGAAGTTCTCCACCGCCACCTCCCCTCAGACAGGACAGCCCGAGGGAGCCTGAGAGGGTCTTCCCCAGCTGGACACCTGCTCTGACCGCCTGGCAAGAGGCTCTGCTGACAGGGCCACCCTTCTTGCACTGAAGTCTGGATTAAATCACAGTCCCTGCTGGAGATTGGACGTTGTCTACAGCTTCAATGGCAGAAGGCCCCAGGAAGGACAAGAGATTTGTATTCTGAGGGAAGGAGGAGAACTGGCTGGGTGAAGATCGTGTTTCTTTGGCAACTGAGAACCATCCTTTTTAGGGGTGGCCGCTAGCTTTCAAAACAAAAAGAAGCTGGTAACTGTAAAAGGCTACGATGGGTTTCCTGCTCCCCCACCCTTTTAGAGGCAAAACCTATTTATGAGGCTTTATTAAGTGCAAATAAGTCCCTCGGCTTCAACGGAGAAGCAGCAGCTGCTGAAGATGTGGTCATTTGCATATAAATGACATGATTTCAGCTCAGAGAAGAATATTGAAAAATATACATGTCGACAATGGAATCCTGATAGATTCACACATATTAAGGTCAGATATTGTAATTTTTAAGGCTGCTGCATGCTGGTGACTGCATCATATAACACATTCAATTCTGTTTGGGTTATATGAGTTTTATCTTCTATGAAATGGAGGATTTTTATTGTGAATTAATTAAACTACTCTTTTTTTTCCTAAACATGAGAACATTTAGGTCAATAAGCTAAATGCTCTACAAATGCAAAGACTCCATGACAGCCAAAGTTACCAACTGCAAACTTGGGTTTTCTGTACAGCTAACAAAGAAGCTTGTGTGCCCAGGAGTCTCCCATGGAAGAGACTGTGTGGTGCTTTCTCTAATTTTAGTCTGTCTGCTGCAGGGACAGCCTGTTTTTTGAAGGGCTAAAGGAGGCTCCAGTTTTTATATTCTAAGAAGTTTTCGAACAGCCTGACTATAAGATGAGTGGGGAAATTACTGTAGCCCAGAAATGACCACAAATTTGCCAAGTGCCCACTGTTGTTTCGTTGCCCCATGACCTGTGGCTTGGAGTTCACAGCTAGCAAGAGACACATCCTGGAATCATCCGCACTGCTCCCAGGCAAGCATCCTCCAGGCTGCCTGGAGGAAGTAGATGGGTTTCTCTCAAATATGCCCCAAATTTTGGCACTGCACCAGTCAGGCTGCTTGTTGACTCCTTTCCCATCTGCAAAACAAATTTGTTTAGAAACTGCTTGTGGTACCTTGGCTGCTGAGAAGGCCATAGGAATACACAATACTACCTTCACCTTGTAATCCAGCCCACGGCTCCCTCAGGGAGAACATTTTCCTCTAAATGATGATCACTTAAGTGTTAACTTTAGATTTGCTCATAAAAAATAGTAACTTTAAGTAACAGACTTGATTCCTATTGACTCAGTATTTGATCACTGAATTACTTATTAAATAAATCAGGTAGCTAATTCTCAACATATTTTTAAGCCCTACATGTGAACATTTACTAGATGAATAAAGTCCTTGGTCTATACACACTTTCTAAAAGAGATGATTAAAGATGACTAATAAATAATGAAATAGCTATCAAGGAACAAGGGAAATTTAGAAACTCACCATAAATGTATGTTTTTCATAGAGAACCTTAGAGACTTTATAGAACTCGATTATGCTAACTTGAAAAACAATCCCAATGTCAATTTGCTGATGTATTCAATATATTCTCTTAAAATAATTTGTGGAGATACATATGATGTTTTAGCTTTAAGGAAGATTTTAAAACTCAAAATTTTTAAAAGTTTAGTTCTGGTCATTGATCAAATTACACACATAGAAGGTGATTATATTATCTAAAGTTAGGCATCTGATTAACAGAGAAGGGTGATTAAACCACCCAGGGGTGGAGCCAGTAATTGTGGGGCCTGAAGCTTATACAATTTGGAGGGCTCTCTTTAAAAGAATACAAAATTACTGATACAAAATTGGGTAAATATGAATATTAATTAGGTTGAGAAAAAAAATCACAACAAAACTACAAACTAAAATCACAACAATTTACAAACCTCACAAAAGCCACAAAACTAACCTGCCGTGATCGATTAGCTGGCTACACACCTCAACACTTTTCCCTATAATTGACTACCTCTAATATGACTGATTAAAAAAGGGTTTTTTATTAATGCTAGTTTTTTAAAGTTTATATCATTTCTGCAACTTGCTACAGGAAATGTCTTGTAAGGTTTTAGGATTGTTGTCAAATTGGAGAAAACTTCTATTTCTTTCACACATGAGCTGTAAAATTCCAGGGAATTTCAAGTCTCCTTGTGGAATGACTGATCCTAAACACTTCCATGTTTTCAGAGTACCTACAGCCATAGGCCACACTGGTTTCCATGGTGATGTGCTCTCAAGCCCTTTGGTGTCCCTAGAAATAGTATTTATGGAAGCTGTCCTTATATCAGGACAATTGGTAATATCTTTACAATATATGGAATTGACTGTAACATATATAATTAAATGAATTCCCAACTCAACTTTGGCATGGAAAACGAATCTTATTAGAATGAGCCCTGCTGAAAGATTCCTGGCCCCCTCTGCCCTTGGAGAGTCTCATGGTTCCTATGTACCTGGTCATTGCTGATTTTCATTGCCCAGAGTCTGTGGTGAGAGAGGAGGAACAGAGAAAGCAAGCAGAAGACAGTTGAACAGTTTCTCTTAGCAGTACAAGCCCCTTCGAGGGAAAGAAAAAAGTTGTTTTCCAAATTCATGAAAACACTGCCCTCCAAACTCCCTCCTATCAACATTCTTTGTTCACCAGTTCAGTTTGGCCAGACTAGACTTAAAACCACAAGAAATGTCACAAGAAATAGAAAGATAAGAGCCCCAAGTGGACGTGAGTCTCCCTGGGGTGTGATTGACTGAACACAACCAATTCTCTAGTGGATCCATGGTCCGCATCTTCTGGAAGAGCTTTGCTAAAAGCAGCACATCCTGGATGAAATGGACACTCTGTTCCATCCTAGGAAGAAGATGAAGCTGGCAGTTTAGATTGCTGAAAAACAGTTTGAGATAAGCTTGTGGTTCCATAGAAATTAATCCATGCCTCTAGATAGCATGTAAGCCTATTGGAAAGCTTCTTCAATTCAAGCAGTTAATAATATATCAAGTCTTGTAGCTTAAGGGATACAATTTTCAAAATTATTGTACTGAGGGAATCATAAATTCCACCAAGAGGAAGGTTGTAGTCCAGATATTTTATTTTAGATTTCCATCTAGGGTGCATTATGACACGCCACATGAAAGTCAAATCGTCCATGTAAAATGGTTTCCAGGTGATAAGTTTACCCCAAGGGGTCCAGTAAAGTAATACATTCAGAGTTATATCTGACTTTCACAATCTATAAAGACTAGTTATCAATTTTTTGAAAGATTTGATAAGCAGGAACAAAAAAATAGCTTATGGATGCTGACATTTGTCTCATTAATGGGAACAGCATAAGAAGTACAAGCTCCTTCTGGATTTGGCTGTAAATACACCACTGACATACATTTTGGAAGGTTGCTATTTTGTGCTGGTGGGAATGTATTTGTCTAACCTTGCACTGACTATAATAGACATAAGGAAGCAGTGATATTACTGTCAGCCACATTCAGCTTTTTAAAACAGGGGCACCCACTCTGCCAATATCTGTCAGATTCCAGGCCACTGCATATTAAAAATTATGTTCCATCAACACTGTCTGGCCTAGTGGAAGTTTTATTAGGAAATAATTCTCCTGTTGTGTTATGGGAAGGAAAGGAAAAAAACCCACTTCACCCAATAGGATTCAAAGGAATAATTAATCTTTCTTCCATCCTCAGAATAGGAATGCTTTAGCTTCTCTAGTGTTTCACATGAATACCTCTACCCCTTCTTGCAAGGGCAGAGCCCGTATGCATGTGAGGAACAGGCAGGAGGCCCAAGTACTAATTAATCGCCTGTTTGAGTGTTGTCTGTGTATGGTAAGGCATTATTTTCATAAGTTATTCCCCTGTTACCAGGGAAAGAGAATTACATTCTTTTTTTCAAGAGATTGGTAAGTTTGCCGAAGATGCTTATTAAAACAATCATGGTAATAACAAAGTGCTTACACCTGCTTGGCTATGGTTACACTTTCAAGGTTCAGGTGCATTCCCAGGAGGTTGGTGCCTACCCAAACCACAGGAGAAGTGCTTTGGCTGCCTGCATTGTTGCTGGGGCTCATCAGTTGAGACACCAGGAATGGCTACGCTCTTCACCTGTCTAGAATTCAGAACTAAACCCATCCTTCAAAAAACCCATCATGCATTTGAACAAAAGTATATTGCAGTAATCATTTATCTAGCTGGCACCATCAGTAAAATGGGTTGTTTTCTGGGAGGGTAAAAATCTTCCAAAATAACTAAATGATATTTTTATTGTAATCCACTCAGTGTAACCACATTGCATTTCAAATTTTATTTTTTTTAAGCTTATTTATTTTTGAGAGAGAGAGAGAGACAGACAGAACGTGAGTGGGGGAGGGGCAGAGACAGAGGGAGACACAGAATCCGAAGCAGGTTCCAGGCTCTGAGCTGTCAGCACAGAGTCCAACATGGTGCTCGAATTCACACACTGTGAGATCATGACCTGAGCCAAAATCGGACGTTTAACCCACTGAGCCACCCAGGTGCCCTGCATTTCAAACTCTCTAACGTAACTGCTTGCCTCCCTAGCTTTTGGATTTGGGTTAGCATATATACCAACCTTTTCTTTGTGTAAACGAATTCTTGCCACTAGGTACCTCCCAGTGGCTGCCTGGGCTGCTGAGCTGCACATGGCTGTTCGGCTGTGGCTTTCAGGCTTCTCCCTGGCCTTAGCATTTCCTTCTCCCATAAGCTTACCTATAAATCCCATTCATCACTTCTGAGTAGAGAAGGCAGAGTTTTGCAGGTGAAGCCAGGTGTTTTAGAGTCCAACATTCTGGAGTAAATTCCAGCTTCACTACTTACTACCTGTGTGAACTTGAACAATTAATTTCCTCTGTTTCCTTGTTTATAAAATGGAAAAGAAATACCCACTGTAGGGTTGTTGTAACATGAAGGGCGCTTAGTACAGAATCCAGCACAGACTTCTGGGAGCTGAGGCACAGTTGTCAGGCTTCCATCGGGTACATGGGAAAGTAAGTCAGTACCAAGAGGACCTGAGGGCTTTGCAACAGCTCAGTGGACTTCAGGGGCCTTCTTTTCTCCCTTGTGTGTCGGCTCCTGGCTACTGGAGGGCTGATCTTGCCAGCATCTCACCCCTGAAGACATGGATAGCCACACCATTGTTGTGCCTCGTGATTTAAAGTGGCACCATCCAGGCTCAGTAGGTTAAGCGTCTGACTTCAGCTCAGATCATGATCTCATGGTTCATGGGTTCGAGCCCAACATCAGGCTCTGTGCTGACAGTGCAGAGCCTAGAGCCTGCTTCAAATTCTGTCTCCCCCTCTCTCTGCCCCTCCCCCACTCATGCTCTGTCTCTCTCTCTCTCTCTCTCTCAAAAATAAATAAAACATTTAAAAAAATTTTAAGTGGCACCATCCAGCCTCCTCTCTGGGCCTTTTTTGTTCATCTATCTGTATAAATAAAATTAAGTTGCTTTTTACTGTTTTCCCATTACATGGAAATGCTTGAGCAGATCTCACCAGATTTGGAGGCCTGACTTTGCATATAAGCTACACAGAATGCCCAACATTAACTTCAAGAAGACCTGGGGGCAGGGGTCCTCAGGTCAGAGGTTCTCAGACTTGAGCGTCTATCAGTACCGCATGAAGGTCCTGTTAAAACACATTCCTGAGCCGCACACCAGAGTTTCTGATTCAGTGGGTCTGGGGTGGGACTTGAGAATTTACATCTGATGGGTTCCCAGGAAAAGCTGATGCTGATGTTGCTTGTCTGGGGACCACACTCTGAGAATCCAAGGTAAAATAGGTGTTGCTGATTTGCAATCAGCCAGGAGCACTCGGCACTCCTGTGCTCATGATCCTCCAGAGGCCGGCTGAGGGCTCGCATTCTGCTGAAATAAAGCCTGCTCTCAGGGGTAAGTGGTGATTTGCAACTTGATTCCTAAAGAGTATGATGGAAGTGAGGTGTAAGGCAGATTTTCTTGTAGCCTTAATTCCTTCCCACACTCCATTGCCTACAAAATGCACAGAGCCAGAGCACCTCCTCTGGTGCCTGTCTTTCTCTTATTTCCTCCCCTAAATCCACAGTGGCTGATCGACAAGGGGTGTGAGTGGGGCTTGTGGTCTGAATTATTAGTTCTTGGGGAAGGTGGGACCTGTTTAAATTGTTCTTAATTTCCCACCACACACAGGGGTGAGAAAGAAACAGTTTTCTAACTACTTGCAAGCTGGAAATCGTGTTCATAAAACATTTAATTGAGATAACTCAAAACCATGTTCCTAAAATTCAAATCACACGTACTTAACTGAAATGGAAAACGGCTTCCTAAGACCTAGTCTCAATGTCCCTGACATTGCAGATGAAGGTGTTCCAGGGAACTCTGTGCCAGACCCAATGAGGAAAGGTATAGCTATGGGCCAGGTTCACCCCGCCTGCGTCTGTGTGGCCTGAGGAGAAAAGCGGGGCAGTGAGAAATCATGGGATGGAGGGAGCCGAAGAACTTTTAGGTTTTAGGAAGAAGGATAACTAATTTTCAAATTAATTGTTTGATGTGTTATATTGATGCCTAATCTGAGGATGAGCCTGCTGTATACACTACTCTGTATTATCGGGGTTTATAGGGTTGTGGACTCCACAGGATGAGGGAGGAGTACAGCCCAAGTCGGATCCTGACACATGTCAGACACAGGTTGGCAGGCCCAGGAGGTCTGTGAGGGAGGTGACTCAGAGTATGTGGGCCACAGGGATTTACTGTGACCCTTGGGGAAGTTACTAGGCTTCCCATAGCATTTGGCCCATAAAACTTGAGGTGTTTGCATTTAATTAGTAAAGGAAAGGTGCCCTAGCAAGAGGACATCCAGGTGAAAGGCTCTGGGTAACCTGGCATCATAGGATTCTGAAATCAACAACTCTGATTGGTTTTGGCTCGATCCTTTTTCAGATTTCTCCAGTCTGAAGAAAAGGTGTCCATTATTAGTTCAGTAATATTTCCAAGTGGCTGCAGGGGGCCTGGCTGCGTGCCAGATGCTGAGGCCATCACGCCGGCTTCAAACAGCTTGTTTTACCGGCTATTCTCCCACGTCTTCCTCCAAAGCCAGGTTCCATGACATCTGCATGCCACTTCCACCTTGCCCTTCTGTGCTCCCCCAAGGAGCCACCCGCAGAGCCTGCGGTATTCACTTACTTATGAAACACCTGTGCACCAGGCACAGGTTTGGGGCAATGGTGACTCAGGAGTGAATAGAAGTAGGAGGAGACAGACAATAAACAGGATAAAATAAAACAGAGATGCAATATATAAAAGATCGGTATGTTAGGCAGTGAGAGAAAAAGATAACACAGGGAAGAAGAGTAGGAGTCTGGCATGGGGCTGAGATGGGCCAGCCAGGGCGGCCCCTTTGACAAGATTTGAACACAGGAAGGAAAGGCAAAGTACAAGCGGGAGGTAGCAGCTCACCACCCCAGGCACCCAGAGGAAGATCCTGGCGGGGCTGGGGGGAGCTCTGGACAGGAAGCAGGAGAAGAGGTCTAGTGGGGCAGGCTGGAAAGCAGATCAGGCAGGTCTGGTGGGCTTTTGTAAAGACTTGGTTTTGTTCTGCATGCAGAGGAAGTCACTGGAGGGTTCTGAGGTGAGGGGTGACGTGGCAGGTTGTAGTTTTAGCAAGGTCACCCTGGCAGCTGTGTGGGGAATGGCCTAATAGGAGAGCAAGGGAGAAGTAGGTGGCTATTGCAGAATCCAGGTGAGACACAGTGAGGGCCTGGACCAGCATGTGATGGTGGCGATGGTGGGAAGTGGTCAAATCCAGGATACATTTTAAGGTTAAGGCAACAGAGTTTATTTACTGATTATGAGATATGAGAAAAATAGAGGGCCTGAAGAACCTGATACACCTCTTTCCAAAGGTCTGGTGGGCCAGTTGACTGTGGTCTCCCCAGGCCTCTGTCCTGCGTTGGGGCTTTTTAAGAAAAATTCCTTTTTCATCTATTAAGATGGGTGGCCTTCTGTGATAAAAGGATTCCCTTGTCCTCTTACAGCCCTGGGAAGCATTTATTTTCTAACAGAATTTTTCTGGGAACTCTCTCCTCTCTGGGGACGGTGGTCTGCTCACAGCCAGTCTCCAGGCCAGGGTTTCTACCCACTTGTCCACACTATCTGGGCTCCTCTTCTTTTTTTTTTTTTTTTTTTTTTAACTTTTTTTTAAATTTATTTTGAGACAGAGAGAGACAGAGCATGAACGGGGGAGGGGCAGAGAGAGAGGGAGACACAGAATCGGAAGCAGGCTCCAGGCTCCGAGCCATCAGCCCAGAGCCCGATGCGGGGCTCGAACTCACGGACCGCGAGATCGTGACCTGAGCTGAAGTCGGCCGCTTAACCGACTGAGCCACCCAGGCGCCCCTGGGCTCCTCTTCTTGAGCTGACTCAGCACTGGCTCTGCAGGACCCCCTCCATCACTGAGCAATATCAATGCAGAGAAGTCACCAGGCAGAAGAGAGGAACGGGAAGATAACATTCGATTTACTACATACACAAGAACGAGCACAAACGGAAAAGGCTCATTACACGGGGCACTGTCAGATCAAAAATACAAGAGCAATTAGGACACAGAGAAGAAACTTCTGTATGAATGTATGAATTTTTAATTGGAGTGTGGTTGATATGCAATATTAGTTCTAGGTGTACAACACAGTGATTCAACATTTATATACATTAGGAAATGCTGGCCGTGGTAAGTGTAGTGGTGATTGCTGTCACCGAACACATTGTGAAAATATTACTGACTGTATTCTCTATGCTGTGCTTTTCATCCCCATGACTTATTTGTCTTATAACTGGATATTTGTACTTCTTCGTCCCCTTACCCACCTGCCCTCTGGCAACCACTAGTTTATTCTCTGTGTTTATGAGTCTGTTTCTGTTTTGTTTTTTCATTTTTTTTTTAAATTCCACATATTAGTGAAATCATATGGCATTTGTCTGTCTCAGTCTGACTTCTTTCATGTAGCATAATACCTTCTAGGTCCATCCATATTGTTGCAGATGGCAAGATTTCATTCTTTTTTATGGCTGAGTAGTATTCCTCTGTGTGTGTGTGTGTGTGTGTGTGTGTGTGTGTGTGTGTACCATATCTTCTTTATCCATTTCTCTATCAATGGACACTTGGGCTACTTCTGTATCTTGGTTATTGTAAATGATACCACAGTTGGCATAGGGGCGCAGATATCTTTTCAGATTCACACTTTTTCCTTTGAGTAAATATACCTAGTAGTAGAATTACTAGATCATATGGTATTTGTATTTTTAATTTTTTGAGGAAACTCCATACTGTTTTCCAAAGTGACTGCACCAATTTACATTCCTACCTACAGTGCATGAGGGTTTCTTTTTCTCCACATTCTCACCAACATTTGTTACTTCTTATCTTTTTTATTCTAGCCATTCTGACAGGTGTGAGGTGACACTGTGGTTTTGATTTGCATTTCCCTGATGGTTAATGATGTTGAGCATCTTTGCACATGTCTGTGGGCCATCTGAATGCCTTCTTTGGAAAAAATGTCTTATTCAGGTCCTCTGCCCATTTTAAAATCACATTCTTTGGTTTTTTGTGTTTTTTTTTTTTTTTTTGGTGTTGAGCTGTATGATACACACACACACACACACACACACACACACACACACATGTATACATATTAACCCATTATTGGATATATTATTTGCAAACATCTTCCTCCCTTAAGTAAGTTGTGTTTTTGTCTGCTGATGATTTCCTTCACTGTGCAAAAGCTTTGTAGTTTGAAACAATCCCAATAGTTTATTTTTGCTTTTGTTGCATTTGCCTGAGGACACAGATCAAAAAAAACATTGCTGAGACTGACATCAAAGAGACTACATTTTTTTTATTTGTGTTTTTTAAGGGGTTTTATGGTTTCAGGTCTAATATCTGAATATCAAATATCTAATATTTGATCCATTTTGAGTTTACTTTTGTGTATGGTGCAAGAAACTGGGTCTAGTTTCAACCTTTTACATGTAGTTGTCCAGTTTTCCCAGTACCATTTATTGAAGAAACTGTCTTTTCCCTATTGTATATTCTTGCCTCCTTTGTTGTAGATTAATTGACCATATAAATATGGGTTTATTTCTGGGCTCTCTATTCCATTCTATTGATGTTAGTGTCTATTTTTGTGCCAGTACCATACTATTTTGATTACTACAGCTTTGTAGTATAACTTGAAATCAGGGAGTGTGATGCCTCCAACTTTGTTCTTTTTCAAGATTTCTTTGGCTTTTGAGGGTCTTTTGTGGTCCCATACAAACTTTAGGATTATTTATCCTAATTCTGTGAAGATGCTATTGGTATTTTGATAGGGACTGCGTTGAGTCTGTAGATTGCTTTGGATGATATGAACATTTTAACAATATTAACTCTTCTGGTTAATGAGCATAATATATCTTTGCATTTATTTGTGTCATCTTCAGTTTCTTTCATCAGTCTCAGAATTTTCAGAGTACAAGATTTAACTTCCTTGGTTAAATTTATTCCTAGAGGGGCACCTGGGTGGCTTAGTCAGTTGAGTGTCCAATTCTTGATTTCGGCTCAGGTCATGATTCCAGGGTCGTGGGATCAAGCCCCACATCGGGCTCTGTGCTGAGTGTGGAGCTGACTTAAGATCCTCTCCCTTTCCCTCTCTCTCTGTACCTCTCTCTCCCTCTCTCTGCCCCTCTCCCCCACTTGCACATGCTCGCTCACTCTCTAAAATAAAAGATATTTTTAAAAATTTACTCCTAGAAATCTTTTTGTTGAATGCAAATTGATTGCATGTAATGGAATTGTTTTCTTAATTTCTCTTTCTCCTAGTTTGTTATTAGTGTATAAAAGCACAACCAATTTCCATATATTCATTTTGTGTCCTACAACTTTTCAGAATTAACTTATTCTAATAATTTTTTGGTGGCATCTTTAGGGTTTTCTCTATATTGTATCATGTCATCTGCAAAGAGTGACTGTTTTACTTGTTCCTAACCAATTTAAATGGCATTTATTTCTTTTTCTTCTCTGGTTGCTGTAGCTTGGAGAGGGGAAAAAAACCTTTCTGTGGCCAAGTATTCTTTTTAAAGATGTGGTCTTTTTTAGTTACTGTTTGTAGCTCTGCCAATAGTACTCCTGTGAGATATTCCAGGGCAGAATGAAACTAATCACCATTATATGTTCATTACCAGCTACCACATATTTGGATCAGAGCAAGTGATTGCTGAGTTTTGGTTTTTACATTTTCTTCCAACACAGGTGCACAGAATTTGGTCATCCTGACCAGCAGGCAGCCCACCCTGCTTCTGCTGGGCTCTTTAGAACATATTTTTTAAAGGTCAGGGAAGAAGACATCTCCTATTATGCATTGTGCATTAACTGCTTGAGTGTGTTTTCTCACACTGGACATGTTTCCTTCTTAATGATGATGACAACTCAAAGCTTGAGGTACTTTAGAAAGTCATCTATCTGCCTCTGCTTCTGTGTGTGCATGTGCTGTCTATGTCTGTGTATGTGTGTATGTGTATGTGTGCTCTGTGTACATATGTATGTGTGTTCTCCCGGGGTGGGGGGTGGGGAACCCTATCCTTTTGTTGTTTAAAGTATTTTGTCATGTGGGGCCCCTGAGTGGCTCAGTCAGTTGAGTGTCCAACTTCTGATTTCAGCTCAGGTCTTGATCTCACAGTTGTGAAATGGAGCCCTGCATCAGGCTCCACAAGCATGGAGCCTCCTTAAGATTCTCTCTCCCTCTGCCCCTCCTCCACTCACGTGTGTGTGTATGTGTGTGTGCGTGTGTGCGTTTTCTCTCTCTCTCTCTCTCTCTCTCTCTCTCTCCCTCTCTTAAAAAAGTATATTGTCATGCTACTCCTTTAAGAAAATAATCTGGGGCAATAGGCATGGAAGCAGTTATATTTAGGAGTTTAAAATTATATGAAATGATAAATGGATATAAAGCAACAGAACAGACTAAACCAAATTTTAAATTGTTTTAACTTTTATTGAGTGTCTGCTAGCTATTACAGGCATTATATATATAAGAACTTGCTTAACATTTGTAATAATCCTGGTTAGGTAGGCATTATTTATTATTTTTGTATTTTAAGTAGGCTTCACACCCAACATGGGACTTAAACTCAGGACCCTGAGATTAAGAGTCACGTGCTCTACTGACTGAGCCAGTCGGGTGCCCCCTAGGTAGACATCATTAACCTTATTTTATATATGAGGCAGAATAACTTGCTGAAGAATATGCAGTTAACAAGAGACAAAACAGGTTTGAATCCAACTTTGTCTTACTTTAAAGTCCATGTTTATTCCCTAGGGGCTCCTGGGTGGCTCAGTCAGTTGAGTGTCTGACTTCACCTCAGGTCATGATCTCACAGTTCGTGGGTTCGAGCCCCGCATCAGGCTGTGTGCTGACCGCTTGCTCAGAGTCTGGAGCCTGCTTCAGATTCTGTGTCTCCTCTCTCTGCCCCTCCCCCGCTCACACTTTGTCTCACTCTGTTTCTCAAAAATAAATAAATGTAAAAAAAAAATTTTTTTTAAGTCCATGTTTATTCCCCTATGTCATGTTGGCTTGTCTATCTATAAGGTGAAAATGTCCTTTGCCTTGCAAATGACCCACAAGAGTTTGTGTAATACTGACGAGGGGAAGGAAGGGGTAGCACTCCACACATTCAAATAGGACAGACATTAATTCTCTGGAGTTATAGCTGAGTAACGGTCAGTAGGTGGCACATATCTCACTGTGCCAAACTTACTTCTTAGGAAGCACAAGATGAAACTGCTGGTGTTGTTTGTCTGAAGGAGGCAGAAAGGAACTAGGCATGTCTACACAGGGAAAGAGCAGGCATGGGTCATGGATCAGCTCTGTTTAGGGGGCTCGGCTCCGAGGGCAGCCCTAGTTGAACTGTATTCTTGCTGGAACCACGCACATCTCCTCTTCACACTTTACCTGCCCGTCACAGATGCAAATCAGGAGCTGTCAACAAAGACTTGCAAGGGTCTCCCTGTGGGCACCCTACCCAGTGTCTGAGATTAGACTTATAAGTCACAGCAAGTTGTTCCTGTCTTCTCTCTGACAGTTTAAAAGAGCTACTGCCACATCTGGTTAAAGTAACTTTGTTTTTCCCAGAGGGAATCTTTGTTAGAATATTTTGCTTTCTTGCAGAATCTACTAAATTTAAAATAGCTACAGAATGAAACTATATATCTATATATGGAGATATAGCTGTAGATCAATATATAGATAATGTATGTGATATAATTATTGCTAATAATTCAAAATTATTAACTACTATCTATGATATATTATATGGATATAGTTATCTGTTATATATAGCCATAATGTATAATATATATACATTATATATATATATATATATATATATATACTCTATGTATCTATATAACTATAGATATATAGAAAAGAATACATAGATATAAGGACAGATATAACTATATCTGTATATTCTTACTCCATTAGTGTTTTTTTTTATTTAAAAAAAAATTTTATGTTTTTATTTATTTTTGAGACAGAGAGAAAGCATGAGCAGGGGAGGGGGCAGAGAGAGGGGGAGGCACAGAATCTGAAGCAGGCTCCAGGCTCTGAGCTGTCAGCACAGAGCCCGACGTGGGGCTTGAACTCATGGAGTGTGAGATCATGACCTGAGCTGAAGTTGGACGCTCAACCCACTGAGCCACCCAGGCACCCTTAGTGGTGTTTTTTTAATGTTTATTTTTTTAAAAAAAAATTTTTTTTAACGTTTATTTATTTTTGAGACAGAGAGAGACAAAGCATGAACGGGGGAGGGTCAGAGAGAGGGAGACACAGAATCTGAAACAGGCTCCAGGCTCTGAGCTGTCAGCACAGAGCCCGATGCAGGGCTCGAACTCACGGACCGTGAGATCATGACCTGAGCCGAAGTCGGCCGCTTAACCGACTGAGCCACCCAGGCGCCCCTTAATGTTTATTTTTGAGAGAGAGAGAGAGAGAGAAAGAGAGAGACAGAGCATGAGCAGGTGAGGAGCAGAGAGAGAGAGCGACCCAGGATCTGAAGCAGGCTTCAGGCTCTGAGCTGTCAGCACAGAGCCTTATGTGGGGCTCCAACCTACAAACCACAAGATCATGAACTGAGCCAAAGTTGGATGCATAACTGACCAAGCCACCCAGGCGCCCCTAGTGTTTCCAATAATATAATTTAATGTAGAAACATTTCTGACTTATAATACTGTATCTATATATATAACTGTCTCTATATCTATCCATGTATCTATACCTGTCTATATCTATATCTATATCTTTTTTTTATTTTTTATAAAATTTTTTTAATGTTTATTTATTTTTGAGACAGAGAGAGACAGAGCATGAATGGGGGAGGGTCAGAGAGAGAGGGAGACACAGAATCTGAAGCAGGCTCCAGGCTCTGAGCTGTCAGCACAGAGCCTGACGCGGGGTTTGAACTCACGAACGTGAGATCATGACCTGAGCTGAAGTCGGATGTTTGACCGACTGAGCCACCCAGGCACCCCTGTATCTATATCTATCTACCTTCCTATTTTAGGAGGCACTAGCCTCCTCTCCTGCTGGGTCTTGCTGACAAACACTCTACCTTCATGTATTAGCTACATAAGGATTCCACCTAGACCCCATTGTTCCCAGCCCAAACAAGACTGTGGGGAACCAGGGCTATTTGGTTATTCTGGGTACTTTGCAAAGGCCACTGCTACTAAACAACTTTGGGCAGTTGCCCAAGACTTTCCGTTATCCACACAGGAAGCCAAAACAAGGAGGTAACTCAGAGGCAGGGAAAACATGCCAAGATCCTGGAATTTGTTCTCTATTGGCCATCTTTCCTTGAAAGAGCCACCAGAGCAATTAAAAATCAAACAAAAGAGAGACCCTGCACACACACTCCTGTACCTCAACGTTCCGGAAGAGACCCCAAGGGGAAAATAAAATTTAGGAGGTTTGTTGAACCCACTGTAGAGTTGATCCAGAATTTAAATTGATTCCATAATTTATTGCATTTTAATTAGCAATCACAAGAGACCAAGTATTGTTTACTCTCTTGTTAGGAGCTCTAGCTGGAAACAAATACCAGGGAGCCTTAATAAGGATGAGTTATATTTACTGTTTTCCATTTTACAGTCTTGTTATAATCATCACAAGAAGAGATTCATTTAGTGTTCATCTGTTCTTGGTATGACATTTGTTGACCACTAGGGTGACATAAAATCAGAACATACCCCATAAGCCAAGAAAGAGCCTCCCTACTCCCACCCCACCCCATGCTTACTCCTTCATTGTTTTCAATAATATAATTTAATGTGGAAATACTTCTGGCTCAGGTTAGATGACATGAGTTCCCATGTGCCATCGTCACCCAAAATGCATCTAAATGACTGCTGTTGGTTATTTATTTAGAGCAGAATAATGTTACAGACAGCAGACAGCTGCATTTGTATGCGCTACTCCAACATGGAAACATTAGCCACATCAGACAGCTGAGAAACTGTTTGCTTGGTGTAAACCCGTTGGCTTATTAGATTACCCATCCAATGGCTTATCAGACTTTTTGTTTGTTTCATTCTATGTTTTTGTCTTTTTAATGACATTTCCTCAGGGCCAGAGCTTTTGGGGTTTCCAAACAGCTCTTGCTAATCTAACTCAAGCAGAAAGAACCCTGAACTTTTCTACCTGTGGGATGGGCGTCTCTGGGACAATGCATTTCTTTGGGAGCACTCTGGGTCCCTGTTCCTCCCTAGGAACATTCTAAAATACTTTTTAAATACCACTGTGTGTTATTGTAGTGATTCCCATCAGTCATCCCAGCTCTGCTTCTTGGATTGGGCTCCCAGCATGTAATCCAGCTCATTATCTCAACCCTAAAGGATGTTTCATTAAGCGAAGGAAAAGGACTTGATTCCAAAAGGCCACCCTCAAAACAGGGATGTTTTGTGTAATCTGAATACAGATACCCTTTTGAGGCTTTTCATTCAAAATGGACTTTCCTTCAAAAGTAGGTAAAGTAGGTGTCATTGTTTATTTATTCTTTTTTTTTTTAACCCAGTTTTTCCACCCAGCCACAGAGGCACCAATCTGATGCTTGGGCTTTAATTAAAACTTGCTCCCTGTTAAAAAGCTCCTATTGTTCTTTACATTTAAATAGGATTCTTCTTAGATCTTTAACAAGACCACAGAGGAGTAATAAATCTAAGTAATTGTCCTTATTAAGAAGAGATTATTCTCACAAGACTATAACAGTCACCAAAGTAACTAAAGCCATTTCCAGGTAGCACTTAGAGTGTCCTCCTCCCACCCAAATACAGAAATGCCTCGTTAGTCACTTTCTTTGCAGCTCAAATTAAATTAGATGGCATTCTGTTTATTTTTCACACCTTTTGCTAACAGAAGAGGATTTTCCCTTTGATGATATTAATCAGGAAACCTCGAGTCCAATTGTGCTGAGTTCATGGGATGGAGATGACCTCTTCTTCTTCCTTCTTTCCTTTCTTCCTTCCTTTTCTCCTTCCACAACTGATGCCTGAGTTCTTGCTGTGCCAGACACTCTGCCAGGCATTAGTGAGTGGTTCAAAGATGAAAGACATAGTCCCTTGGATTGTATATTATCCATTCATCTAATATTAACTAAACATCTTCGAGGTACAAGACACTGTAGTAGGGGCTGAGTTTTTAGAGGGGAAAAAAGCCAGACACAGTTCCTGCCTTGTTGGAACTTGAAATGTTACAAAAATGTAGACATCAACCCAATGATTTCATAATTGGTTAATTGCATCCGTGGCAAAAGTTATGAAAGAGGGGACAGGGTGCTGTGTGATCATGCGCATGTTCCAGGGAGTTACAGAATTAGCCTATCAGAATTAGCCACTTAGTTTTTCTGTGACCTCTGCTCTCCTATCATACAAAACCGCCAGGGAAGATTTCTCATTTCCCAAGTTCTAGGTAAGCAGTGGCTCCTGATGTTTTCAGCTTTTATTTAAAATCCATGTTTTAAACTAGCCTCCCTTGGTTAGAGAAAGCTTACTTAACATGTCTAGAATAGAGTCATCAAAGAAAAAAAGGCAACAGACCAAAACACCCATCACAACTGTATTTCATAGACATGTGCTCAGGTGTGCGTGCCTGTATACAGGTGAACTTGCCAAGAAACAGATCCCCTAAGGAGCTAGGGGAGGGGGCTTTACACCAAAAAAGGCAAAGTATTGTTTGCCAACCTATTGGCCCCAGTCTTTGTTTTCAGATCTGGAAGGCACAGCATACATCAGTTCAGCTCTTATTCACACTTCGTGTTGAGTATACTGTGACCTCTTGTTTGTGAATTGCTAATATGAACTGAGAAGTCTGTTTCCTCCAAAACTGCCAGCAACACACAAATTGTGGGTATTACTTGCAAAATTCATTCTCAGTATACAAAAGAGAAACACCCTAGAGCTGCACAGAGATGAAAGCTGAAAGCTTGCCGTCCAAAATAGAAAATATTCATCGTATGACCAAATCAAGGGCTCTCTTTCATCCACCCATCAAGTCCAAAAGTTTTCTTGAGAAACAAGATCAGTAGTTCCATCTGCCGGGAAGTCTTGCTTTGTGCCCATCACTACCTTTGGGGATTGCCCAGGGGCTGATCTGGACTTCAGTGTTGCAGACTCAGTACTTTAACAACCCACCAAGAACAGATCCTTTTTCTTGGGGGTAGAGATTCATTAGCCAAGTAGAGAGACTGAAGAATAAAGGCAATTTGCTGGGTCACTAGTCAGCAATGAGAAATAACCTCCATCAGGACCCCTGTGCTCAAAAGTCCCCATGACTAATATGTTCTTTTCCTGAAGGTAGACTCAGAGTCATGAGCAGAATTGCCAGGCCAGGGGGGCAGAGGGGTGGGGTGGGTAGAGGAAGGGTAATGGGATCAGAAAAAGAAGGGATAAATGACTTGACTATGAGATCAAATGAATATAGACTGATGCTTCCATCTGGCAAATGGATCTAGAACTAATTGGGGCTTGAAGACTAGAATTCAACTGGTCTCAACTCTCTGTGTTCATCTTCACATCACAGATGCCTTTGTAAATGAGACCCAGTGACTCAGTTTATTCAGTTAGACCCCCTTTGACCTGGATGAATCTTTCCCAAATAGCACTTTGCCATGCACATTAAAGTAACTGAGAGAGTAGCCTCACAAGAGCCTTGTTGAGGCCGTAAATATAAGGCTGTTTCCTCTTTACCAAAGAATAGTGTTTCAGGAAAAAAACCCATCTCGTCTTGTATTTGAACATATATGATATGTATAATAAAGTTAAGAATCAGTAATTGAATAATTCCAGAACCATGACCTCAATGGGGTAAGAATCCTTTCCATGACTTCCTATTGCCTCCGAAAATACTGGTTTTTGGAAGAAATGGGTATAATATTGGCTGTCTGGAGGAAATGAGGGAGAGAGGTTTCTAAAAATAGTTGAATTATGTAAACAAGGGGGGAATAGAAAGGCATTGAAGACAAACATACCTACTTCATCACTTTGGGATCCAGTCTCAATCCCCTGCACTGGCATTCAAGGCCCTTTGCTTATGCCATCAGCACATGCCCTTGATTCTCTCCTTTTTCCAGTCTTCCAGCGCTGACGAGCTGCTCTTCTAATGGATGTAGTCTTCCCTTGTGTATGTTACACTTCCCCTGCATTGCTGGTGGGGTTTTACATTGCTAGTAGGGTCTCTCCTTCATGTGACTTTGCTTCTCTCTGATGTTGATCTTATTGTTTGGTACTCGAAGGGCAGCCTTATTTCCTGGTTCTTGGGGGTGTGGGGTGAGGTTGCAGGGAGTACATACTGAAGCCCCAACTATACAAATAAAGGCTCTATCATCCTAATATATTTCTAACTACTGACATGAACAAGGTTTGGATTTGGGCAGGCACCAGAATGCACATGTATGAAAATACATGTACTGTCATCTCTACTTTGAGATCCTCTAATGGGAAAATCCTTTTGAATGAAGATGTGATGACCTAAAGTGACAAAGGAGGACACTTGCATTTTCTCTAAGCTTAATAGAATTTATGATTGTAACTTTGTGTAGGATGAGTTTGGACAACAGATGTTCAGTGAAGAATATTTGCAGATAATGATCAGAAAACTATCAAGTGCTATATAGATCTAACCATATATTTCCAGTCAGGAAGAGAATAATGCTTTTAAAGCCTAAGACAGACCTGTAATTCAGGATATGCCACATATTCTGGGCTTATATATGGGTCGCTGAAATAATAGGGTGGATTTGTCTTTCGTACCAGTTCCCTTTACAGAATTCTTGCTGCATATGTCATTACATTGCTTGTATTATTAGATCCATTTCTTGACAAGCAAAGAAGCTGTCCCCCCCATGTGCTCCTTCTTCTAACACATACGGCTGTCACGTGACTCAGAGTAGGAGAGGGGAAATTTAGAACACTTGCCTCAAAGGGTCTCTGGCTTAATGACTGACTAGCGACATATAAGAAAAAAAAAAAAAAAAGCCTGCTGGATGAGATAGAAAAATCCTAGAAAGAATGGAAAATGACTTTTTAGTTTTAAAATTGTCTGCAATGGAAATGGCTCCCCTCTCATGTGTGGCAGAAGCTGTCGGTGCTCATTCAGATCCCGGGTGTGTATGCCAGGCATTTGGGGCCTGGCTCCTAAAATGCCCGGCAAGGTCTTCCCTGGTCCCTCACCTTTGCCATCTCTGTGCCTAGAACAAAGGACTCCACTATGTCAGAGCCACACACGATGTTAGGAGCTGGAACCCTGACCTCATGACTTCAAGTCACACAACCAGCAACATGCACGTTGGACTTTGTGTGAATGAAGAATAGCTTTCATTGTTTGTTGTGTTAAACCCCTGAGATTGTGTAGCTGTCAGTTATCACACTCACCTAGCCCAACCTATCAGAAGCAGGCAAACCCAGTGAGTAATATGTTACCAAGGTACTCCATGGATTTCATCATCAGGCACATGTATCCTCCTTGTTCTGATGTATGAATGCAGATGCACCTACAACCCAGGTCACTTTTTCCCTGGGAATCCAGCCAGCTCCCTACTTTGCGGCACATTTGTAAGTGATTTTCTTATGAAATAAATATTCCAGATGGAAAGCCCCATCAGACCTAATATTGCACTCAAACTTAACCTGGGGCCTATTCAAAATAGGCTCTGCTTTAAGGCTGGGTCTGAGTCTGAGCTGATATCCTTGAGGAGTAGCCAGATCAAAGTTTGGACCCAAGTGTAAGCCAGTGCCTGGCACGTATTGGAATCTCCACAAACATTGGTTGAACAGCGAGATCGTGAGGTACAATCAAGAAACAATGTCAAGGGTTAGAGGCTGGTAGAAAGTACAGTGGATGCCTGGGTGGCTCAGTCAGTTAAGCGTCTGACTTTGGCTCAGGTCATGATCTCACATTTCATGAGTTTAGCCCTGCATTGGGCTCCGGCTGTCAGTGCAGAGCCCACTCTGGATCCTCTGTCTCTCTGTCTTTCTGTCTGTCTGTCTCTCTCTCTCTGCCCCTCCCCCCTGCCTCTTTCTCTCTCTCTCTCTCTCAAAAAAAAAAAAATTAAAAAGTACAGTGGAGGGGCACCTGGGTGGCTCAGTTGGTTAAATGTCTGACTTTGGCTCAGGTCATGATCTCACAGCTCGTGAGTTCAAGCCCCACATCAGGCTGTGTGCTGACAGCTTGGAGCCTGGAGCCTGCTTCCAATTCTGTGTCCCTCTCTCGCTCTGCCCCTCCCCTGCTCATGCTCTGTGTGTGTGTGTCTCTCTCTCAAGAATAAATAAACATTAAAAAAATTTTTTTTAAAGTACAGTGGAGCAGGAGGCAGCAGTCTGAGAATGGAGTGCTACCTTGGCAAGAAGGCTTGCATGGTGTACTGAGCTGCCTAGAGGTACATGTTTTCTTTAAGCCCAAGTTGAGGTTCACAGCAAAATTAGACAGAAAGTACAGATAGTTCTGATATGCCTCCTGCCCCCCACATGCTAGTCTCCCCCACTATCAACATCCCCCAGCAGAGTGGTACATTTGTTATAACTGATGAGACTACATTATACGCCATCATCACTCAAAATCCATAGCTTATATTATAGTTCACCCTTGGTGTTGTACATTCTATAGGTTTTGGCAAATGTATAATAGTTTCACTGCCCTGAAGATCAGAGGTACATCTTTACAGTGGACACAGGTAAGCGGCTTTGTCCACGGCTTTCTCTTCTGAGGCATTTTCCCAGCACACAGCCAAAAGACCCCCACGAATTCTTCAGAGATCCATGTGGGAAAAGAAAGCCCACCTAGGATCCTGGCAGATGTGCATAGAGAATGTGGCTCCATTCCCAGCATTCTCTGGAGTTTAGCTTGAGACAATAATAAGAATCCTATAGGATCAATGATCTCACTCGTTTGGACTACAGTAAATCTCTCCTATATTACTGCTCAGCCTCTGAGAATATTATATTGGGTCTCATTTTATTAAAGAATGTCGTGCATACCCAGAAGTCGCTATTTAATTTTTAGCTGCAAGATACAATTTTGAAAAACCATTATCTAGAAAGTGCAATAATCAAACAATACAATCATGAATGTTAAACCTCCTTGGAATATTATTTTAAATGCTTGCCTGCTGGAAGCAAGAGTTGACAAGGAAGTGTGTGACTTGGTCGGCTTTCTAATTTGTCAAAGCATCTACATTTTCCAACAAGATATACTTGTTAAGATATGTTTTTTTTTTCCCTCTGGATGATTGTTTTGAAACTATCAAAAATGCAAAATCCTTAAATAAGGAAGATAGATTTGCATTTTCTATTCATTCCTGCCTTAGATGTAGGATTAAATCACTTTAAGAGACACAACTGAATCTTTTCTCAGAGGAGCCAGACGGTCCACATACATCACCAATTGCCTCTGAGTTTTCTGGCTGCTCTGTGAGATCAGACTCGTAAATTTTGTGACATATGGAAAATATCAGAAAACCACAGCATGCATTTTAAAAGGGTCCAGAAAGCAGGACTCATGCTATAGTGATACATCCCTGGTAATTCACCATTGTTCCCATCACCCATCCCTGACTCTCTGTGGAGAGGACCCAGTGGGTATTTGGCCAGGGACTGGGAAACTCAGGGGTAATCCAGTTGTTTGGGGGGGTTGTTCCCCCCTCCCCACCACATACTCCCCCCCCACCTCTGTCTCAGCACATGTTTCTTTGTACCATAACCCACATGTCTGTCTTTACTATTGGTGTTTAACTGACAGAGGCCAAGGCCTAGACCTTATTTTCCTTATATGCCCTGAACTTAGAGGTACTCAAATCAATGAATGTGTCCACCTGCTTGGGGAGCCTGGGGATGGAGCAGGGATTGACCGTAACTCCTACCTTCTTTTATGCACACTAGCTTCACGGCCTTAGGCAAGGTACTTCACCTTTCTACACCTCAGTTTCCTTGTCTGTAAGATGGGAATGATGATGATGTCCACCTCCTCAGAGGCTGTGACTGTTGGAGGATTTATACATGTATTATACTTAAAATGGTATCTTGCAATCAATAAATCTTAGCAAACAAAATGAGCTCTCAAAAAATGTGAGCTGTCCTTATCAGTCATGATAAATGTCATTCCAAATGGCCAGACCCCCCTTGACCTTCCCACATTAGCCCAGGGTTCTCTTCCAAGTGTGCAAGTGAAGGCGATTGGATTCATTTGGAGGAGTGATTCACTGGGGCCGTCAGGGATGTTGCTGAACAGAGATGGGGGTGTTTTCCCTGGAGTGGCCTACCTTGGCTGTTTGAATGACCCAATAGTAGGAATTCGTCAACATCTGCTCGAAAAAAGAAGACCCTAAACACAACCTTCACACTTTTCCCAGACCCCGTCCCTAAGGGGTCCTTGGATGACACTGGAAAGGGTGGCAGAGTCCAGACCTGACCTTGGCCGGCACTTCAGGCTCTAATGTGCCTGAAAGTCCACAGGCCCAAGAAGGACTCTGAAGGGAAGTGGGGGGTGATGATCCATGAAAGCAATAAGTTCCACCCTGCAGGGAGCATGGGAAAAAGTCCTGGCCACCGGCTGAGGTTAGTTGGTACCTCAGAGGCAGAAACTATGAAACCTCAAACGTGTAGGCAAAAGGAAAAGACGATGTTTGGAGGAGAGGGAGAGGCAGTGGGTGGGGAGTGGATAGAGCTGGAAGGCTGTCCTAGACACGGAGGCGGTTCTCCATCCTCAGACCTGCCTGGCCCTCTAAGCAGGGGGCTGTGAACTGAGGAAGCAACATATCTGGGTGTTATCTGGCGGCTTTAGGGAATGGAGAATAAGAACGAGCCTCCCCAGAGCCATTTTCACTGGAGACTCTCCCACAATGGAGAGGCCCTCATCCATAAGGGAAGAGGTTTTGTGATGTCGGCCCTGGGTCCACAGATGGGTGATTCAGAAGCAGGTCCCAACTCTCTGTCTACCTGTTTGGGGCCTTTGGGTGGTCACTTTGCCAAGCTGAGACTCGCCCCTCCTGTGAAATGGAGTTAATATGCCTCCTTCACAGAGCCATTGTCCATCTCTAATGAAATAAGGCTTGGGGCACCTGGGTGGCTCAGTCAGTTGAGCCACCGACTTTGGCTCAGGTCATAATCTCACGGTTTGTTAGTTCGAGCCCCGCATCAGGCTCAATGCCGTCAGTGCAGAGCCAGCTTCTGATCCTCTGTCTCCCTCTCTCTCTCTCTCTCTCTCTCTCTCTCTCTCTGCCCTTCCCCCACTCATGCTTGTGACGTGTTCTAAGAGCTATAACATGATAGATTAATAACAGGCATTTCACTTATAATAATCAGTATTTATGATGGTTTAAAGAATCCTGGGTGGTAGAACTGAGCCAGGTTTGGTCTTTAGAACCAGCAGCCATGGCAACAATGAAGGGAGAGTCCCCCTGGCTCTGATGCCCTTTTCCAACCTGCCCTCACTCCCTCCTCTATCCTCCACAGCCTGGCTAAGACTGGCAATATAGGGTGGCAGTTGAAGGTATGGGGGACCAGACTGCCTGCATTTGAACCCTGTCTCTGTTACTGAGTAGCTTCATGTCCTTAGGCAACATATTTAACATTTCTATATCTCAGTTTTCTTGTCTATAAATGGGGACAATAGTGGCATCTACCTCATAGGATGGTTTCTTGTAAACACCAAATGGTTTATTACATGTATTATACTTAAAATGAGAGCTAACAAAATGAGTGTGCAAATAATGTGAGCTGTCCTTATCAGTCATGGTAATGTCATTCCAAATAGTCCAACTCCATTGACCTCCCTCATTCGAAGAACACTGGGACCTCTCCACTCTGGCAGGCCACTGGGAAGCTGGGAAGAAAAACGTTAGGAATTTCTGCAAACATGAAAATATCTAAGGAGAGAGAAGAGGGGCTGTTTGCAGATCATGCGTAGCTTATATGATTCACTCAGAACCAAAACTGGAGCTGTCGCCTAATGATCCAAGCTGACCCGCCACAGAGGGAAGCTATGATCCTCTACCATCTTGGATCAGTGGGACCAGTTCTCCTCTGTTCCTCCCATGCACCTCCGGTGAAGAATCATACACTTTAAGACTGGAAGGGAGGTGCCTGTGTGGCTCAGTCAGAGGGCTCTTGACATCAGCTCAGATCATGATCTTTCTGTTGGGAGATCAAGCCCTACATTGGACTCAGCCATGGTCATGGAGGCAGATGAGGCTGGAGTCAGTGGAGGCAGATGAGGCTGGAGACCAGAGGGTATGGGGCTTCGTGTGCCTTGTTAAGGATTTGAGCTCGGAAGATGGGAGCCACAGCAGTTTTGGGCAGAGGAACTATGCAATCAAATGTGTAATCTGGAGAAGCCATTCAGGGGCTGGTGGGGTGGAAAGTGAGTGGGGGTGGGCAGGCCTGGAGGAGGTTGTCCAGTTAGCCACCTGGAGGCTTGGTCCTATGCCTTTTCCTGGTTCCCTGGTGAGCAGTAGGACTTTCCAGAGACCCAGGGCACCAGAGTCACACTGACATTCTACATGTTGCCAGCAAACATCCACCAGCATGCCCCCCCACAGTCCCTGCCACCATGTTAACTGTTCTCAATCATCCAGGTATTTCCCTCACCCAACACAGCCCATGTACTTCAGGTGGAAACTTGACTGCTCTCCTGGGGCATGAAGCTTAGGCTAAAGTGAATGATGCAACTCTATCCCCTGGTCACAGTGTTTGCTTTAAGAATGAGCAAGTGATTCAACTCAGGCCACTGAGACCCAAGGCAGTAATTTTGGGGGGCTCCAGAAGGTGAAATGTGCAGATCTGAGGACTGCAACTGCTATGACTGTTTTCTAACATAAGGGAAGGAAGCCCTAGGATGAAGCTGGCCAGGAATAGCAGAAAATATCAGAGAAACAGACCCAAGGCCTTGATGAGGGGGTGAAGCCAGATCAAACCAGACCTGAAGCACATCTCTCTCACCTCAGAACAAACCTCTGGACTTTTCAATTACATGAGCCAATACATTCCCTTTGTTTTACATACTTTTTTCCCTTACTTACAAAGCCCAGGGGCAATAATCTAGGGCACTGTGGCCAAAAGTGAGCAGCTTAAACATGTAAAAAAAAAATCACTAGGAATTTTTCCTGACATCATTTTAGAAAACTTAAAGATTGCTTCAAATTAAAACCAGTTTGCAAAGCTCTCTGCTGCATGGGAGTTTCCTCTTAAATCCACTTTTCTGGGTACCCCCTAAAGCGGTGGTGCACTGCCACCTGCTGGTCACAAAACAGAACCTGCCCCAGGAAGCCTTAGAAGCTTTAATGCTGGAAAAGGTCTTAAAGATCAGGGTGGGAAATAGGGAAATGCTTTCTCTGCTAGTGTATATTTCTGAGCTGTCTGAGTTTTGATTCGTATGTGTTATTTTTATAGTCAGAAAAAATCTAGATATTTAAATTGGGAAATACAGTATTTCATTATCTTGTGATGTTTATCATATCTAGCTGCTTCATCGATCCCTGCTGTTTGCTTTAAAAGCAGCAGTTGCAACAACCACACCACATCAAAAACCCTTCTCATTCTCTTTCTCTGCCCACCTGGAAACACACACACACGCACACACGCACTCGCTTTGCCTTTATTACTTCTGCCTGAAGCACCAGCCATTTCTTCACTCCTGCTTCCAGCCAGCCCATTGCTAGCCTGTTAGATCTTCTAGGCAAAAGGCAGACCCCAGTCCAATGTCTCTCTATTCAGGAAAAGCTTATCATGCTCTCCAAGTATTCTTCTTAGAGTGTCCCTCTAGGCTTGACGCCAGGAGCAGCCACTAACCCTGGGAAGCACCGGATTTGACAGCAGCTCGCTCTAAATATTCTCTTTGCAAATCCTCCTGGTCTTTTCCTAGTGGTTAAGGAATTTAAGACTTGTTTTGCCCTGTTCTTGATACTACTTTGAGGTTTCTGCACAGTGAATCCTTTGGAATTTAACATCATGGAATTTAGTATTCATGCCTCAGCCAAAACTGAGATAATAAGAATCCCATCATAAATGCTGTTACAATACAAATTCCTCCTGGCCTCCATTTGAGGCGGACCTGACCAGCACCAGGAGACTAGCAGTAGCCTCAGGCTACCAGCAGGTGGCACCCCAATCAGCCTTAATTGGGGGGCTCCGCCTAGGACTACGCCAGGTGCCAGTAGCCTCCACCATCATCCTTCTGGGCAGACCCTCCCTCCTCTACAGCCCCGCTTCAGCCTGCCAATCTGTTCACCTAATTGTTACTCGAGCTTTGGCTTCTCTTCTCCAGTGCTCTGAAACTCCCACAGAGGCCTAGTTCCTTGCTGGCTCCCTCCCCTCCAGGATCTTTTCCTGTGTTGACCCAACCCCAACCCCTCCAGGGCTGGCTGGGGCTGATTTGGCTGAGCACTTTCCTCATGGACTTCCATAGACACATTCTGCTTTGCATCAGAACATTATATGACCATGCCCTCTTGTATGAAGCTTGAATTTTCACGTTCCTAAGGACATGGCACCCTGGACTATAGCCTCATAGGAGTTTGCCCTATGGCCAAGCTAGTTTTCCCTGGCCCCTCTCCAGCTGGTCCAGGAGCCTCTTCCTCTTTGAACCAGTGGTGAGGCTGTCCCCCCCCCCCCCCCCCCGCCCCCCACATATCCCCAATACATGTGTATTTACAGCCCCAGGCCTGCAATGTCCCATATGATCTGGCCTCACTCCAGTCACATCTCTTCCTTCCTCAGCCTTCCCCACAGACTGCACTGACATTCCTTCTTTCCTTAAAAAGATATGTTCAAAGCTGCAGAAAGCAAGCTCACACCTGCCTCAGGACCTTTGCACTACTGTTCCCTCTGCCTTCTGCACTCCCACTCATGCCCACCTCTATCTTCCCATTCAGGTGTCACCTCAAATAATGTGTCCTCAGAGAAGCCTTCCCTGACCATTCTATCTAGATTGTCAACTGCCATCACACCCTATGCTCCTCCCTTTCTTCTGAAATTGTCTCCTGTACTTTCTGTTTACGTGTGTATTGTCATCTAGTCAGATAACAAACCCTACCTAGAATGTAAGCTCCATGAGGATGAGTACCTTGTCTGTCCTGTTCACTGCTGTATCCCCAACATCTAAAACAGAGCATGGCATTAGTGGGGACTCCATGTTTCTTAAGGAAGGAATGAAGTGTGTCCCAGAGCCACCCTCCTGTAGTGTCACATCCCCGGAACCTACAGTTGAGTTCATCTGCATGACACAGTGCCACAACATCTGCATCCATCAATGGTTCTTGGTGGCCACCCTCTGCTTGGTAGAACCTCGAGTGGCCCTTCGAAGCCAACTTTCCCACAATTTCAAGTTTTCGCCTTTAGCCCACAGGCTGCCAGGTGGCTTCTGACACTTTCCTCTGGTCCAGTTCCAGGTGGAGTGTCGGCTGCTGAGGTTGCTGGGGTCCACAAGCCCCATGAAGGTTCCCAGGCCCTGCCACGGCTGCCAGCCCCCTCACATGTCCCTCCACGTTGTGCGATGTCATCTTTTGCTGTGTCACAGCTCTGGGTATTAAGGGCTCAATGACACGGACAAGCCCCTCTCCTCTGCCCTCGTGTTAGCCTTCTCTGTGTGACCAGAATGTCCTTCCATTTTGTCCGTCTCTCATCCTTTTGGAATCAGTATTAATGATTGCCATGGTCTGAATGTGTCCCGCCCTTGAATTCCTATGCTGAAATCCATCACCAAGGTGATAGTGTTAGGAGGTGGGGCCTTGGGGAGGTGATTAGGTCATGAGGGTGGAACCCTCTTGAATGGGATTAACACTCTTATAAAATACTAGTGCTCTGTAGGATATAAATTCTATCCCGCCAACCACGCCCCCTCCAGCCCCATCCACCATGTGAGGATACATGTCTGTGGCCTGGAAGAAGGCCCTCACTGACCATTCTGGCCCCCTGATCTCACACTCCCAGCCTTGAAAAATGTGAGCAGTAACATTCTGCTGTTTATAAGCTCACCGGTCTGTGGTATTTTGCGACAGTAGCACGAACGGACCAAAAGAACAACCTGTGTGAAACTGGCCCTGCATCTGGGGCTGGAGACACTGGCACACTTCCCTGCCTGGGGCTGCAGCACCTTACCTTGATTCGGACCTCCTCTCTCCCAGCCTCCTCACTGCTCCTGCCTCCCAAGCCCCACGTTGACCTCTGCTGGCCGGTTACACCAGGGCTTGTGGCATCTCTATGCTAGGGGGTCTGGGGTAAAGCGTACCTGGGCTCAAAACGGGATTTCTCCACTCGCTGTCGCTGTGGGACCCAGGGCAAGAGACTGAGCCTCTCTGAGCTTCTGTTGCCCCTTCTGTAAAATGAGGTCGATAGAAGCATCTGCCCCATAGGGCAGCGGTGAGGCTCAAAGGAGATAGACGGTGCCCGTGAAGCACTCACTAAAGAGCCTGGCACGGAGCTAGCATTCCATAAATAGCAGCTATTATTAACTGCGTGAACCTAGACTGCTCCCAATGTCACTGTCATTTCTCGGCAGAAGCTACATTTAAAGACAAGAACTAATTTTCCTTAATTTGTATTCCCAGCACTTCGGATGGTGTTTGATACACAGTGGGTGCTCAAGTGTTTGGTGAAGTTATTTGAGAACATTAAATTCTTCTCATGTAGATTTTATCTTTGTTAAGGATAAAAATTACACACACACACACACATATATATGCATGATTTTTTTATTGTGGTAACATATACATAAAATTTACCATTTTAACCGTTTTAAACTGTACAATCAGTAGCATTAAATACCTTCACATCGTTGTGCAACCATGTGTTTTGTTTTTTTTTTTTTTCAATCCCTCACAGCCTGCACTTGAACAGTAACAGAAGCTGAGTCTACATAGACTCAGTGCATGTGAATAAAGAAGGCTTTGTTCAAACAGCGACTGTGCCTGCCCCACCCCCACCCCCCCAGCACAATTCCTTGACACAATAGGTGCTCAATAAATGTAAAATGAACCACCAGCCAAAGTTGCACTCTGGCAAGGAAACTGGACAGGGCCTTAAGACATGTTTAGGGCTCACAAAGTTCTTTTTGTTTTGTTTTGTTATATATTTTTTAAGTTTATTTATTTTGAGAGACAGAGAATTCGAGCAGAGGAGGCACAGAGAGAGGGAGACAGAGAATCCCAAGCAGGGATTCTCCTTGCTGACAGAGAGGAGCCCAGTGTGGGGCTCGATCCCACAAACTGCAAGATCATGACCTGAGCCGAAATCAAGAGTCAGAGGCTTAACCGACTGAGCCACTCAGGTGCCCCAAGTTTTTTTTGTGTTAGTTTTTAGCAAGGTGGTTCGAATAGGTTGGAACCTCATGCACAAAAGTCCATAATGTGGGGCAAAAACTAGACAGCTATGGCAAGTGTGGACCTGCGCTCTTGCTTGGCAGGGCCCAGCTTTTGCTGAGTAGCGGCTGCCCCTGTGGGCAGGGTGTGTGCTTCCCAGGTCATGCTGTCCCTTAGATTCCTTTCCTGGTCCCTTAGCCATTTGAGTTTCAGAGCCCTGCATTAGAGTCAGAGGAGCTGGGCTGGAGACCCACCCTCTTCAACTTACTAATGGGTCAGTCAGCCCTTTGAGTCTCCATACCCTCATCTGGAGAACGGAAAAGATGGCAGTGTCTTCACCAGGCTTCCGTGAAGGGCACTATGAGATGATGTATGTGACAGTATGTAAGGAAAGGCTATACACAAATAAACTTTAAAAAGGAAAAGAGAGGGGTGCCTGGGTGGCTTGGTCGGTTAAGCGTCCAACTTCAGCTCAGGCCATGATCTCACCATCCATGAGTTCGAGCCCCGTGTCGGGCTCTGTGCTGACAGCTCAGAGCCTGGAGCCTGTTTCAGATTCTGTGTCTCCCTCTCTCTCTCTCTCTGCTCCTCCCCTGTTCATGCTCTGTCTCTCTCTGTCTCAAAAATAAATAAACGTTAAAAAAATTAAAAAAAAAAAAAAGAAAAGAGAAAACGTCAAGGCTATCACACAAACATTAGCCCCATATCATGGGCCCCTTGCACCCATCGTTTGTTTTTTTTTTTTAATGTTTATTTATTTTTGAGAGAGAGAGAAAGAGAGCGCGCCTGCGCATGAGCAGGGGAGGGGCAGGAGGGCGGACAGAGGATCCGAAGCCGGTGCGTGGATAGCAGCGAGGGTGATGTGGGGCTCGAACTCGCCAACCATGAGATCCAAGCCAAAGTCAGAAGTTCAACTGACTGAGCCCCCCAGACCCCCACTGGCACCCCCACTCCTTTCGTGCTTGCACTGAGGATGTATGGAGGCATACTCACCTGGGAAGACACGGGCATCTGTAAAAGCTAGGGCACTACCTGGTCAGCACGCGGCAGCCGGCAGGTACCCCCAGATATCAGTCCGCCATCGGAGGGCTTGCACAAAGTCCCCGCCCGGGTGTGACACAGCTGAGAGCCAGTCACACAGGCATCTTCCGTCTGAGCGCCCTTCACGCACCACACAGCGGCCCCACAGGCATCTGACCACATTACACATCAGAGCAGAAATTCACTGTGCATTTGCCACATCTGAAAACCGGCTCCTAGGACGGGGGGTTGGCATCAGAGCACCGCTGATTTCCCATCTCCTCCCTTCCCTTCCCTTCAGAGCTGGCGCTTGGTTTCTGTGGTGACCTTTCCACCCCACAAGCCAGAGGAAATGAGGTCTCTTCCCCTTTAAGCCCCTTTTACAAACTCTCTCACAATTCACCTCAAAACTCAGGTCAACTGTGTTTCATTAGAAGCACCCTGATAGTGAAAAAGAACTCAAGGCAGGCAATAAATAGAAAGGTAAGTCAGGTGATACGGTTTTGAAATAAAACAAGTTTATGTGGTAACCGGTTCCAGATTGCCTTACAGTCTTGCTTGGCAGGTAGAGATTTATTCCTGATAGCGAACCAGATGTCATACTTGCTCTTCTAAGACATTTGCTTTTATCTGCAGCAGTTCTTGATGGAAGAGACACAAAAGACTAGAGCCTTGTTTAAGCATGGAGTAGCGTGTTTGCATCCTGACACCAGAAAGGATCTGATCATCTGAGAGCTTCCAGTCTAGGTCTTAACAGCTTTCAAAAATCAAACACGTTCAAACAAAACAATACAAAGCAAAAGCCCTGAGAGGCAGTTGCACATTTTGCAATCACTTGTGTAAAGAGATAGCATGTCTGTGGTACAAGAACCACCTACAATAAGGGATATGTGGTTTGGCTCTTCTAGAGGAAAACAAGCCTTCCAGAAATTGGCGACCGGTTTTGCAGAAAACATGAAGTCATTTCACAACATGTCATGGTAACGAAGAACCAGAAACTTCTGTGAGACTCATTTTAGCCAGGAGCGGCAGCCTTCTCCACACCAGGGCTCTCGGCCGCATCCTGTCCTGGCCTTTGCTGCGCCTCCCTTCCCGCCTCCTCTCCATGGCACAGTTTTTGGATGAGCGAATGTAAGTGCTCAGGCTCTTTGGCAAGTCAAACCAACCGACTGCCACCCGGTTTAAGTGAAACATCACAGCCTTCAGAACCTCAGCAACACTAATCCACGGACCTTCCCTCCAGACCCCTGCCATCAACAGGAATCAGATCCCGACTCCTGGCCTTGGGGACTCCTAGCTCAAAATCTAGACAGAGACGGTTCCCGCTTGGCTCACATGCCCGCACGCTCCAGGCAGCTCAGTCCAGGTAGGAGGGTCTCATGTGAGTGTTCAGAGGCTGGGGAATGTGCAGTGGGAGTGGGTCATGAGCTGGCCTGATACTCAGGGAGGAATCCCTCACTTTACAAGACTTGGCTTTTTTTTTTTTTTTAAGTTTAGTTTGGAGTGAGAGAGAGAGAGCTCCCATGTGCATGTGGGGGGAAGGGGCAGAGAGAGAGAGGAGAGAGAGAATCCCAAGCAGGCTCCGTGCTGTCAGTGCAGAGCCCAACGAGAACCATGAGATCATGACGTAAGCCGAAATGAAAAGTTGGATTCCTAACCGACTGAGCCACCCAGGTGCCCCTACATGACTTGACTTTTATGAGCGGCTGTGGTAGGGGTGGGGGGAGTTCTGTGGACTGAGTCCCAGGGAGAGTCATTATATAAGGGGGATGGGGCTGTGGTTGGGAGGAAATTGTTTTGGTTTTCTGTTGCTGCCATAACAAATCACCACAAACTTAATGGTTTAGAACAACACAAATGTGCTGTCGTACAGTTCTGGAGGTAAGAATTCTAACAACTGGTCTCACTGCACTGAGATCAAGGTATTGGCAGGGCCAAATTCCTTTCTGGAGCCTCTAGAGGAGACTACTTCTTTGCCTTTCCTGGCTTTTTTTTTTTTTAATGTGAAATTTATTGTTAAATTGGTTTCCATACAACACCCAGTGCTCATCCCAACAGGTGCCCTCCTCAATGCCCATCACCCTGCCTTTTCTGGCTTCTGAGGCCACAAGCATTTCTTCCCTTGTAGCATCTTCCACTATCCTTAAAAGCCAGCAATGTTGCCTCTCTCTGACCTCTTTTCTGTTACCACAACTCTTTCTCACTGAGGACAGAAGGGAAAGTGTCTTCACGTTTAAGGACTATGTGATTAGATTGAATCCACCTGGATGATTCAGGATGCCCTCCGTCTTCTCAAAGTCCTTAACTTTAATCATATTCACAAAGTCTCTTGTTATGGGTTGAATTGTGTCCAAATTCATATTTTGAAGTTGTAAACCCAAGAATGTGAACTTACTTGAAGATAGGGTCACAGCAAATGTAATCAGTTAAGATTAGATCATTCAGGTGGTTCTTAATTCAACAGGACGGGTGTGTGTATCAGAAGGGGGTGGGGGCACCTGGGTCGCTCAGTCGGTTGAGCCTCTGACTTCAGTTTAGGTCGTGATCTCGAAGTTCATGAGTTCAAGCCCTGCATCGGGCTCTCTGCTGTCAGCACAGAGCCCACTTCAGATCCTCTGTTTTCCTCTCTCTTTAAACAAACAAACGTTTAGAAACCAGTGGGGGTGGAATTTGGACACAGACACCCACAGAAGGAGAAACACGGGGAGGAGACAGCCACCTATACAAGCCAAGGAGAAATGCCTGGAATAGATCTCTCCCTCACAGCCTTTAAAAGAAACCAACCTGCTGATGTCTTGATTTTGATCTTCTAGCCTTCAGAACTGCAAAAGAATACATTTCCGTTCAAGCCACCCAGTTCGTAGTACATGGTTATGGTGACCTTACCAAACAAACGTATCTCTTTTGCCATGTAAGGTATCATATTCACTGGTTCTGGGGATTAGGACATGGACATCTTCCGGAGGGCCATTATTCCACTTACCACACGTTTGAACAGTGGATCGTAGCCAAATGGTATTAACTTCACTTTGTCTTGGGACTAAGCTCAGTAGTTCCTGTACCATGAATGAAATAATGGATTGGACCACAGGCTTGTTGCTCACAAACGCTCTGCACGCATGAGAGCAGACTCAAAACAATAGGTCTTTGCATGGGAACATTGTCCAACTTCAGGCACTCTGGTTTTTGTAAACCACAATGCAAGGTGCTGGCATTTATTGCCATTTTTGAAGGGCAGACATTGTGTTAGCAGAATCCAGTGAACTGGACTTTGGTACCTTTTTTTCTTAGAACAAATAAAAACATGTGGGAATGACATCAGCAAAATGGTGGAATAAGAGTCGTCTTCTGTGTTCTCCCCGCAAAACAGCAAGTTTGACAATCACCCACAGAGGAGAATGCGTTTGTGGCAGTCCAGGAGTCCAGCAGAGAAGTTCCAGCAAACCACTGGAGCAAAAAACAACCAGATTGGATGCAATGAAGAGGGTGACAGAAACAGTTTCGTTTTACCTATGCCACCCCTCCCCCAAGGCACAGATATAGATCAATGCCAAGGTAGACCTTTTAGATCTGTGGCTTCTTTCAATGGGGAAACTGAGAGTGTGTGAATGAGTACCTGGCTTCCCAGCCGTGTGTAATGCTACCAAAAAGGCCCACTTCTCTCTCACCCCATCCATAGTACAGAGGCATGCTGCACAAGTCAGGGGCAGAGAGTGGCTGGGAGAACAGCAGACAGGGCTCTCAGAGGGCATCAGAAAGACACGGATCTTACCAACCACTCTGCGGAATTCATCAGGAAGCACGCCCACAAGCTGCGGGGGATGTTTCATTTGAGGATTCCCCCCAGATGGCCCTGGGGGTTCCTGAACACTCCGTTTACCTCCCTCACACACACCGCACCCTGTGGCTGGCTGGCTGTGTGTGTTCCAAGAGCGGGGAGTATGAGCCTTTGTAGACAGCTGGTGAGCACGGGCAGAAAGCTGGCCCTGACTCTGCAAGCCTGGGAGAACAGAGGGGCGCCTGCAGGGCTCAGGCTGTTAAGACTCTAGATTTTGGCTCAGGTCATGATCTCACGGTTTGTGAGTTTGTGCCACGCGTCAGGCTGAGCTGACAGTGCAGCGCCTGCTTTGGATTCTCTCTGTCTCTCTCTCTCTCTGCCCCTTCCCCCACTCAAAAAAGAAAGAAAGAAAGAAAAGAAAGAAAAGAAAGAAAGAAAGAAAGAAAGAAAGAAAGAAACTTAAAAAAAAAAAAAACATTGGGAGAAAACACACTAATGAGCATTTAGCACCATTCTAGGGAAAACAAGAGAAACATACACACCATCTTAAGAAATCCCCCTAAGAGGGAACAAGAAATGAGGAGCATGTATATCCATAGAAAAGGTCTAAGAAAGCCTCAGAATCCTTAGCAGAACTGGCAGCATGTATTTCTTTCCCAAAGCCATTCAATAAAGACTACAGAAGGTAATTGTTTCTTCAGATGTGAAGACAGCAATGCAAGGCTCCAAGGAATATGAAAAATCAAGGAAATGAAGAAAATCATCCCATTTACGATGCTATCAAAACAAAATACGAATGGGTGCCTGCATGGCTCAGTTGGTTAAGCATCTGACTCTTGATTTTGGCTCAGGTCATGATCTCATAGTTCATGAGTTCGAGCCCCACATCGGAGTCTGTGCTGACCGTCCAGAGCCTGCTTGGGATTCTCTCTCTCTCTCTCTCTCTCTCTCTCTCTCTCTCCCCCCCTCCCTCTGCCCCTCCCTGGTTCACACACATTCTCTCTCTCTCTCTCTCAAAATAAATAAATAGGCATTAAAAAAACCAATAAAATACTTAGGAATAAGTTTAATAAGGAGGTGAAAGACCTGCACCCTGAAAACTATGACATTTAATGAAAGAAATAGAGGAAGACAGAGTAAATGGAAAGATATCCCATGCTCATGAATTGGAAGAATTAATATTGTTAAATGTCCACCCACACTCCTCAGAGTAATCTATAGATTCAATGCAACCTTATCAAAATTCCATTGACATTTTCAAAGGTATAGAAAAAATAATATAAATTTCATATTCATATCCACAAAAGACCCTGAATAGCCAAAGCAATCCTGAAAAAGAACAAAGCTGGAGGAATCACACTTCCTGATTTCAAACTACATTATGAAGACATAATAATTACAGCAGTATGGTACTGGTATAAAGATAGACACACAGATCAATGGAGCAGAATAAAGAGCCCAGGCAGAAGTCCATGCATATACAGTCAACAAATCTTTGAGAAGGGCACCAGGAACACATAGTGGGGGAAAGAACAATCTCTTCTATTACTGGTGCTGGGAAAACTGGACAGCCACATGGGAAGGAATAAAACTGGACTCCTATCTTACACCATACACAAAAATCAACTCAAAATGGATTAAAGACTCGAACATAAGACCTGAAACCATAAAACTCCTAGAATATAGGAGAAAAGCTCCTTGATGTTGGTCTTGGCAATGACTTTTTTTTATTTGACACCAAAAGCACAGGCAACAAACCAAAAATAAACAAGTGGGACTACATCAAACTAAAAAGCTTCTGCACAATAAAGGAAACCATCACAATGAAAAGACAACTTACAGTAATGGGAAAAGATATTTGCAAACCATATATCTGATAATGGGCGAGTATCCAAACTAACAACTTGATAGCAAAAAAAAAAAAAAAGATTTAAAAAAAAAAGAAAAACAAAAACCAAATAATCCAATTTAAAAATGGGCAAAGAATTTGACAATTTTCCCAAATTTGACATAAAAATGGCCAAAAGGTACATGAAACAATGCTCAAGATCACTAATCATCAGGAAAATGTAAACTAAAACCACACTGAGATACACCTCATACCTGTTAGGATGGTTTTTATCAAAAAGACAACAGATAAAAGTGTTGGCAAGATTGTGGAGAAAAGGGAACCACTGTGTATTGTTGGTAGGAATGTAAATTGGTACACTGATTATGGCAAACCATATGCAGGCTCCTTAAAATTTACTACATGATCTACCATAGTAGATTATAGTAATTCAAACTACTGCGAACTACTATATGATCCAGCAATGTCACTTCTGAGTATGTATCTGAAGAAAATGAAATCAGGATCTCAAAGAGAAATCTGCACTCCCATGCTCATTGCAACATTATTCACATTAGCTAAGATATGGAAACAATCCGAGTGTCCTTCAACAGATCAATGATTAAAAAGGTGTGGTATATACGTAAAATGGAATAATAGTCAGCCATGAGAAAGAAGGAAATCCTGCTGCTTGCAACAGCAGGGATAAAAATAGAAGACATTATGCTAAGTGAAATTAGCCAGACCAAAATAGACAAATACTCTATGGTCTCACTCACCTGTGGAATCTTAAAAAAAAAAAAAAAAAAAAAAGTTGAACTCCTAAAAGAGAGAATAGAATGGTGGTTACCAGGGGCTGCTGGAGGTTGGAGAAGATAAGAGATACTGGTCAAAGGTTCTAAGCCTCCAGTTATAAGATGAATAAGCTCTGGGGATGTAGGGACAGCATGGTGACTATAGTTAATAATACTGTGCTGTGTATTTGAAAGTTGATAAGAGAAGAGACCTTAAGCATTCTCACCACACATACAAAAAAAGTAACTAGGTAAGGGATGAAAGTGTTAATTAATTTGATTGTGGGAATCATTTCACAAAGTATATGTATGTCAAATCATCGTGTTTGGACACTTTAAATATGTGTAATTTTATTTGTCAATTATGCGTCAATAAAGCTGAAAATATGTTGTCAAAACCTTGACTTGCCAAATCTGAGTAACTGGTTATAGGGATTCAGAACTGTCTACTCTTTTTTTGTGTTTTTAAAACAAGAAGTTTTTAAGAGTAAATTAAAAGAAAAAAATCTTGACGTACTAAGTCACCCTCCAATGTGAGTTCACCATAAGAGAAGTCACCTCCCCAAACCATGACAGACTCTTAAATACAGGGAACAAACTGATGGTTGGCCGGGGGGGGGGGGGGGGGGGAATGGGGGATGGGCATTGAGGAGGGCACTCGATGGGACGAGCATTGGCTGTTGTATGTAAAAGATGAATCAGAGGAATCTACTCCCAAAGCCAAAAGCACACTATATACACTATATGTTAGCTAACTTGACAATAAATTATATTTAAAAAAAAAGAAATCTCCTCCCCTCCACTATGCTGAGCAAATGTCCCTCACCAGCCCCCCTGCTCACACACGTGGACCAGGCAGAGCTCAGCGAGGACCTGCTCCCCAGCAGGTCACTGCTGCTGCTTGTTGGTTTAGGCTGGCCACCAGAGAGCAAAAAATAAAGTAAAATAATAATTAGACATGAGAAACAACATAGATTAACCAGAAAAGTAAATCTGTGACTAACAATAAACTAACAGGTTCATGCTCATTGCAGAAAGTGTTCACCGTGCCCCATTTCCCCTGCCACTACCTCAACACATTCTTGTCCTTTTGCACCTGGACAATGCCACACTCCTAGTGGTTACCTGTTTGCAGGCCTCTTTCTTCCTGCCCTTCATCCTCCAGCTGCTGCACTTGTAATCAGAAAAAGAAAAGAAACACACGCGCACACACACACAGAGTTGACGGTGTTATTCACCTGCTTAGGCTTAAAGGCATCCAGAGGCTCCCCATTACCCATAAAGTCCAAGTTTCTAACTGTGGAGTACGAAGCCCACACCAGGTGGGTCCAGTCGGCATTTCCAACCTCATCTTTCACTGCTCTACACATCAATGTTTCTCAAAGTATGGCCGCTGAGCACCAGAATTAGCATTCTGGGGTGCTTGTGAAAAATCCCAGTCCTATTGATTCAGAGTCTTTTGACAAGCATTCAAAGCAATTTTTATGCAAACATAGCTGGAGGCTGTTAATCTCAAGTCACTGTACTCTTTCCCTCTGTCTCATGTGCCCTTCTCCTCCTTGTCCACTTCTTCTTTTAGGGCACTCTTCCTATAGCATCTTCTCTCTCTAGTAAGCCAAATAAATTGCCCCCCTATCTCTATTCCCTTAGCGCTTCACACAGATCTCATAATACAGCTTTGTTTCACAGATGTTTGCTACAGATCTGTCTCTCCTGCTGGATTATAAATTCCTTGCCATTAGGAACCATGTCTTATTCATCTTTTCCCCCCTGAGTGACTATGCAATTTCTTTGTTTTTACAATGGGAAATGTGTAACTCACCACGTTTCCCTTTCCCCCTGGCCACCTAATGTACTTAGAGCCAAATTCACAGCTCAAGTATAACGATTGTACTTGGCCGTGTATCTGTGTCCTCTTTTCCCCCTAGACTTGACCTATTTTAATTTATATTTCCCTTGCTCTGAGTTTTAAAACCTGTATTTGGCCATTTTATTTTATATGTTTCTGCTACAAGCCACCTCAGATCCTTTCTGGAACAAGGTGAGAGAGAGATAAATTATTCATCTCACTATTCCTACCACCCAGGCCAGTGTCTGGCAGATAGAAAATACTCAATAACTGTTTGTTAAATTTAATCAAAGGAATAAAGTTATGTGGATTCTGTGACAGCTATTTTACTCATCACTTAGAACACTTTTTGCTTACTTCTGATTTTGATCACAGTGCTCAAGAGCTAAAGCTACTGGAAGAATGCCTGATGGACAAGTGCCTGTAACTGTTACAAAAGTCACTTGATTTCAGCAATCTGATTATCTTAATTTTCTACCTTGATCCACGGGCAACCCTTTTAGGAGCTCACGCTGCTCATCAACTCTATAATCTATGACTAATGTTAAAATATAGTGAACAGGGGCACCTGGGTGGCTCAGTTAGTTAGGTGTCCGACTTCAGCTCAGGTCATGATCTCGCGGTTCGTGGGTTTGAGCCCCACATCAGGCTCCGTGCTGGTGGGGCAGAGCCTGCTTGAGATTCTCCCTCTCTCCCTCTCCCTCTCTGCCCCTTCCCCATTTGCACTTTCTCTCTCTCAAAATAAGTAAATAAACTTTAAAGAAAAGAATAAAAGATAGTGAACCGGTAGAAATCCACCAGGAACTGAGAAGGGAAAGGACAGTGTGTCTCTGAGCGGGGAGAGTTGTCATAGGAGATGGCACAAGGATGGAGCCAAGAACAGGACACAGGACACTGAGGAGGGTGTCTTGGAGACAGGGAGACACACAAGGAAATGGCGGTAGACCATGTGTGGAAAGCCCAAGGGGATATGCAAGACTTCTGCTTGCTGAAGACATGCAGTTGTCCTGTCCCTAGGAGCTGCTGCTGGAAAATGAGTGTCCTGAAGCACATTAAGACGATGTCAACATCAAAACACTGCATAATAAAACCAAGAAAGAAGCTAAAAAATTGGAGAAAGGAAAAAAAGTCACTTTTTCTACTTATGTTTCTTCCATTTACATCTCATGTTTCCTTCAGAAAAGTCATCTTTCCCATCTGTATGTGTCTTATCTGAAGAAATAATAGCAGCACCCAAGTCTCTCTAAATTGGAGATCTTATTTTCCCTGGGAAACACATGAACATGTGTAGTCTTGACTTTCAGTTGTCACCTCAACTTTCTACACAAGTCCTTCACGCTGCCAGTTAACTATTTGCAAACCCCATTCTATCGGATCTTGTTTTTCTCTTGAAGAAAAATAAAGGGATGCTAACCTATTGGTGGTTACACATAACCAACCGCATGTAAAACCACGTCTGATTTAAATTTGCTCCCAACATCTTTGTTTCAGTTAGAAACATCAGTTTAGTGTGTTTTCTCCATGAAAACCTGGAGGCACTGAGATAATTCTTTGAATAACATAAAGAAAGGTATTATTATTAAACAGATTAAAACGGAAAGTTTGTAGGAATGGATTTGGTGACATTGTAACCATGTGACATGGGATGTGACAAAAATCCTCGTCCATTATAATAAAATATGGCTCTTTCCTCAAAAAAAGTGAAACTAACAGAGAAACTTGGCCCATGCTCTAGCTGAGCTGATGGGCTCGGAAACCTTGGGTAAGTCATTCGTCTTGGTAACCTCTGATTCTTCATATGTAAGCAAATAACCAAACCTACACGACAGAACTTTTACAAGAAATATAAATCAGGTCATGTTGCGGTTTCTCAAGCTTTTGAAAATGTGTCTTCCCCCAAAGATTTGGATTTAAAAGTAAAACCAAAACAAAACAAAAAAAGTGGGACCCAGGATTCTGTACTAAAAAGATCTTCAGGTAATTCTGATATACACTTGAAATAATCTACACACTAATAAAATGTAGGTTAAATTCTTTTAAATTGTTAAACTGCTATAGAAATATAAAATATCATTACTAATAAGTAATGAGGAAATCTAAAAATCTAATTCAATTCATATTCAAAGACTAGTCTTCCAGTAGCACACCCTCTTGGGCCCTGACCACTAGGATGTATCAGACACCTGAAGGGCCAGTTTGAGCACAGCAGCCCCATGTGATCTGTCTAAGGGCCATGTCAGGGTCAAGCAACAGAAACAGGAAGAAAACCACAGCAAAACACATCATAATCACATTACGGAATACCAACGATAAAAAGAAAATGTGAAAAGCAGCCAGGGATGTAGAGTGGGAGGAGGAGTAGAGAAACAAACTAGATACAGAGGAACAAAAATAAGAATTACGGCAGACTTCTCATCAGAAGCGGTATATGCCCAAAGACAACAGAGCAACAACTTAAAAGTGCTGAAACGAAGGGGCAGCTGGCTGACTCAGCAGGTGGAGCACGTCACTCTTAATCTCAGGCTGTGAGTTCAAGCCCCACGTGGGGCCTAGAGCTTCCTTAAAAAAATATAAATAGAAAACTAATAATAATTCAAGAAATAAATTACTGAAACAAGAAACCATCAGCCTAGTATTGTATCCCGGTAGGAATTTTTTTCAAAACTGAGAGAAAAAAAAAGACTTTATTCAGAAAAATAAAGCCTGGGAGAATACATTACCAGCAGATTAGCAGCACAAACTTAAGCCAGTTCATACCACTTCACACAAACTGATGGCTAAATATTTAGGAATTTTGCACATTGATTGTTAAAATGTTAGTAGCTTAAAATTGGTAATGATGGGAGAATTTACACCATGGAAATCAGCAAACACTACAAATCAGGGCTCTTTTTTATTTTGCAGAGAGCAACTTTACCAGCCCATCACTGAGGACAAGAGTATAAAGGTAATCCTTCAAACAAAAGAAACATGGTACCAGATAGAAATTTGGATCTGTACAAAGGAATTAAGGGCAACAACTATGTGAGTAAACATAAAACATTTTTCTTAATTTTAAAATCTCTTTAAAAGATAGTCAACTATTTAAGTAGTGAAAATGACTAATATTTGTAGAGGTAAAATCGATGACAAAAGTGGTATAAAGGATGGGAAGAATAAAAGGAAAATTTGCTTTTGTAAGAATCTTGAGCCACATGTAAATGGTATGGTAGTTGAAGGCAGACAGTATTTAGTTGAAAATGAATATGTATTATAAACTGTACATAAGTTGAAAGTGTGATATTGTGTAAGTTGAAAATGGATATTGTAAATTGTATAGTTATCACACATAGACACACGAACTCAAAGAGGTGTAGCTAACTAAGTCAATGGTGCAAATGGAGATAAAATTATTAAAAATGCTTGATTAGTTCTAATGAAGACAGAAAAGAAGACAACAGGAAGATAGAAGGAATGGGGTGATGAAAATTTTCTATCTCATGACTGTAGTCATTACATGACTATATATGTTTGTGAGAAGTTACAAATCACACTACCTGGTGAGTTTTGTTATATATAAACTATACATCAATAAATCTGATAGAAGAGGGAGGCAGAGGAGGAGAAGGAGGCAGAGGAGGAGGACTACCACCACCAAGTAGGAGAGTTACACTACCTGAGGGCAAGACACACTATAAAGCTATGGTAACCAAGATGGTGTATTGAGGTACTTGGGTTGCTCAGTTAGCTAAGTGTCTGACTTCAGCTCAGGTCATGATCTTATGGCTCTGAATTCAAGTCTCCCAACGGACTCTGCACATGTGCAAAAGACAGGGTGGTATTGGTGAAAAGGTAGGCCTAGAGATTGTCTGGCTATAAGGAACTCATCCCCACTAGGCCTACGCAGCGTGGTGGTACATGCTATGGACCATGGATTAATATATGTTCACGACTTCTGTTTTTTAAAGGAAGAATGGGAGGTCTAACTATCACACCATTCTTTGTCCAACAGAAATAAAGGTCAACAGTTTTGACTAGAAAGATCCACAGATGACAGTGATTATCTAGTCTACCCTGCAGGGGTGCTGGACATCTAGAGCTACAAGGGTATATAGGTTTATAATGTAGAGAGCCTTCCTGAGAATGAGGTGAATTTACAGGGATGCAGAGCTAGAAACAGAGGGAGGGACAGAGCCTTTTGTGTCATATTGGACTCCTAGATCTAGCTATACCTGAAGCCGGAATCTCTTTGGACTACCTGATTATTTAAACTAATAAATTACCTCTTCTGTCTAAGCAAATTTGAGTTGTAACAAAAGGAGTCCCGAATAATGTATGTGTGTGCTCTGCGGTGATAGTAAAGAAACATTAGCTTATGCACATACTAACTGGGAGCCCTCTTTTAAAAGCTCTGGGCCCAGATTTCTCATTTCATAGTAGAAATAGTTAGATTAGGGCAGTAGTTTCTCAGAAGAGTTATACAGAGGTGAGACACCACAGTGACCTCATTGGGAAATGAGGGAGAGGCACAGAAGGGACCCTAGCATCTCTTTCAACTAAACCAGGAATAAAGGAATTATACATAGAGTTAGATTTGAAAAAATTTTCCTTTGCTTAAAAAAAAGCTATGTGATCTCTAGTTCCCCAAATTCCAAAGTTCTTCGTGGCTTTCTGAGAGGCCATGCAACCTAAGGCATTGCGTTACAGCACATCAGACTGCCTGGAGTCTGAATCCAGCTCTACCCCTTACTAATGGTGGGGCCTTGAACAAGTTTCTCTGTTGCTTGGTTTCTTCCTCAGTAAAGCAGGAGTAATAGTAGTACCTACTTCCAAGAGTTGTTATGAGGGGGAATTGACAATATTTGTTAAACCCTTCCAACAATGCCTGGTACCTCGTACATGCTCAATAACTGTTCGCATTGATGATGATAATGGTGATGATGATGGTGGTGATGGTGATAAGCCTGGAAGATCTCAGTGAATCTTGGGAATTCCCCCAAGGAGTGAGCTGAAAAAAGAGCAGAGACCCAAATCAGGTCACCTGCTTATTCCCTGTAATGATGTCAATAGGTTAAGGGACTGAAAGCTCTGGTGTCTATTCTTTGTTTTCTAACTATAATCATGCTGTCTGGTCACAGCTAACCCAAATGATAATTTTGTATGTGCGTAAGTAAAATCTTTCCTGATTATATTAATAATGTATATGCAGTCATGAAAATTTGAAAAATTAATAGAAAGAGAAAATATTAAAGCATTTGTAATTCTACTACTGAAAGGTAAACTCTATTAACATTTTAATCATTGCATATTTCAATTTGGAGTATTTTCTTCCAGGTTATCTTTTAGAGCATTTACAAAGAACATATAAATACATACAAGAAACTTTATATACGTGTGTGTGTACATGTGTGTATAGTTTTATGTCCTTCTTTTCTCAGATAAGGTTATGAGTAATTTTCCATGTCATTAAATATTCTTTGAAAACAACATATGACTTCTTAATAATTTACCATATGGCTTCACCATAATTTACTTAATAACTTACTTATAATTGGACCTTTCAAAAGTTTTTAGTTTGGGTCTAGTATAAATAATGCTGTGATAAACATCCTTGGGTATTTGTCTTGAGACATATTTGATTAAGATGTTATTCCTAAAGGTGGAATTTCTGAGTATAAGCCTATATTTATAAGGCTTCTGACACATACTGTCAAATAGTCTTCCAGGAAGCTTACATCAATTTATTATTATTTTGATTACAATATATTACATGGGTCTTTCATGCCATGTTTTGTGAAGGACCAACATCCCATCACTTAAATAGTGTGGTCAAAGGGATTCTCATTATCACACTAATTCTGACTTCACTCTAGTCCTTGAACAATTAATGCTTTCTTTTTGAGATCAGTAGCCTGTGGTTCATTAAACATGAACATTTGAATTTAAGTGTGAAGGACAATATGAAAATATTTCTTACGCGTCTTTCATTCAAGCCGTGGAAACTTCAAGTAGGAGAATGTTCCAAGGGGACAATTCTGTGGCTGGAATATTGAGTTGTGAAAAAGCAAAATGGCATCATCTAGAATTCAAAATAATCTTTTTAAAGGCCTCAATTTCCCTAGAGCTATGCCTGTCCTGACTGACATTCCACTTCTCCATGAAAACAGAAAGTGTAGCTGATGTGATGGTTTCTTGGCCTCCTTTTTCTCAGTGTCTCTTCACCAGTATTAACTGCATTTGTAACCTCAAGGAAACAAACAGAGGAGTGAATCTGATCATGTCCCCATTCTCCACCCTGCTTAAGGATCTTGTGTAAACCTCAGCATAACAAGCAGACTGCTGACAATCTGGACCCTACTGTTCCAACCCCAAAGACTGCCATCCTCTCCCATCCTTCTCTCAAATCATATCCATCTTTCCACCTTTTTTCAGCACCCACCTTGACCTTCCATGCCTCTATACCTGGGTGAGCTGTGTCCCCCTAGAAAAGTCTCCCCCCACAGAGCCTAGTAAATTTTAGTCATCCAATCAGATCCTTCCCCTGACTCCACAGCTCCAGTTCACAAGTACTAAGACCAAGATTCATACTTTGTTAGGTTCTTTTGGTTGTAAAGAATATAAATCTAAGGTACCTCCAGTAATGGGGGGGGGGGGGAGGGGGGTTGTTCTTGGCATATCTATTACATGGAGGTACTAGGTAAAGAAGCTCATGGAAACCAAGGAGTAGCACCTGCTCAAGATGCAAGACAGGCCTGAGATCCAAGTGTTTTTGTCTCTTCTTCAGTTATAAGAGCCAAGTGTCTCCATTCTTCTCTATTGTTATGGTGACTCCTAATCTTGCTGGCCCTGTACATCTTGCAGCCATGTGTCTGCTCCTTTCTCCTTTCTCCTCCCTGCCTCTCTGCATTAAAACTGGTTCTCTCTCTGCCTCCCCATTCAGAGTTACCTGAAATGGTTTCCTGAGGCATAGCAGAGCTTCTCAGACAAGACCATTTCACAGATATGTATCCATCCCCTGGATTGGCTGCCTTTGGTGGCCGCCCTGCCTTGGTCCAGTCCAGGGGCCATGCCATGTTTCAACCCCAGCCTAAGGCCCTGATTCCTGCAACCCCAGCCTAAGGCCCGGATTCCTGCAGCAGGGGAGTATGGGAGGGCAGTTACCCTTATAAAGGGATAAAGGGAAAGAAGGGCATGTCGCAGTACCGCGTTGCTAATTTTGGCCCTAAGAGTATTACTTTTGTGGATAGAAGATAGGGCCATAGTTCTAAATTGCTTCATATGTTCTAAAGGAGATGATTTTATAATCATCCTCCAAACAATGTCTGATCATCCATACAATACAATGTCCTGGAACAATGTCAGAGACTTTTGGAACTTTGTTTTATCTGTTCCTAGAACAATAAGCTGCTGCCCAGTGTACACTCAATCCCCAGCCTTTAAATGAGGCTTATCCATTTACACAGGAAGTGCTGTACCTAGAAAACAGCCTTGACCACAGCTCCAATAGCAGCTCTCTGCCCACCCCTACCTTTCATGTGCCTTCTGGAATGCCTTGGGTTAATTCTCCAGATCCCACCACTGTCCCCAAGCCATCCTCCTCCTTCCCATGACCCACGCTGCTGTGGCTCACACTTGCTGCTTGGCATAAGAGGTACCTCTCTCCTAGCCATGATACGCCAGCACCCCATCTCTACCCACCCTCTACCCCAGCCCTTCCCCTCGACCCTGAAGGGAGGAGATTCAAAATTTAGGGCAAAGCAGAGCAGTGATTTTAGTGAGCTTTTGGGTTGGACTGTGGCTGAGAAACCAACATATTCTGCTGACCTCAGAGATTTGTTTTGAGGACTAAATAAGATAACGTATATAAACTGCTTTGAGTTGCACCTGCACTTAATTATTACATCTTAGCATCTGGAATCCTCTTGGCAGCCTCCTGAGTTATTCTTCCTTTCAGAATGGGATCTGCTCTGTGGTGTAGTCCAGTTTATGCAGAGCAATTATATTACCAAGTGAGGAGGGTAAAGCATTTAATTTAGAAAAAATCACCGACTATTGCTACTAATATTTAGTATTTGTTGAAAGCTTATTAATATCAGACTCTACATTTAGTGCTTTGCAATTTTTATGTAATTTATTCCTCATGAGGTAATTACTATCCTCACCCCACTTTACTAATGAGGAAATTAAGGCACAGAAAGATTAAAGAATTTACCCAGGCCCTCAGTCAGTATCAGAGTCAGTAGTCAAGCCAGACAGTCTCTTCTAGAGTCTGAATCTTCTGCTACTAAACCACGTTGTCTCCAATTAGAATAGCAAACATTTAAGCAGGAAATGGTCTTAGAAATCACCTTGCTTCTATCCCCTCATTCTACAGAAGGGAAACAGAGCCTGAGGCAAATGAAAGAGATTTTCCTAAAACAGCAAATCTTGTTAGAGGCACAAGATGAACTAAAACCCAGGACCCTGCTTTCATTTCATTGTGTTTCTCTCACTACTCCACTTTATAAGTTAATATTTTTTAGGCTAATTTTATTAGCATCTGCAGAAATGCTATCTTCAGATTCACTTTGCTTTGAGGGAGTTGTTTCTGTATCCTACTTATCAAAGTAAGCTTCCATATTTGGATATATTCTTGGGGCACCTGAATGTCTCAGGTCATGATCCCAGGGTCATGAGATAGAGCCCTGCATGTCGGACTCTGCACTGAGTGTGGAGCCTGCTTAAGATTCTCTCTCTCTCTCTCTCTCTCTCTCTCTCTCTCTCTCTCTCCCTCTCTCTCTCTCCCTCTCCCTCCCTCCCTCCCTCCCTCCCCCCTCTCCCCTGCTTGTGAATGCTCTCTCTCTCTCTCTCTCAAAAAAATGGATGTATTCTCAAAACTTGGGAGAATTACATAACTGCTTTTTAGGAGCCAGTTTCTTAATATATTTTGAATGATGGTTAAGTTTGATGACTGGTTTCTAGACTGAGTTTCAGGAAACAAAATTTTTAAAAACAGGGACCAACACAGAATTGCCATTTCATTTTTGCAGGTAAGGTTTTTCTAAAACCCACAGACAAAAGAGGAAAAACAAAGACACACTGCCATCTAAAATACTATCATTGTTCTGAAAGAGAAAGACTATTACAACCAAAAAACTAGGAAGACTATATAATCTTAAAATAAAGGATAAGTCATTTAAAATAAATAGCCTTTCTTGTATGGAAAGACAATAAATTGTCCTGATTGTTTTCATTTCATCACAGACTAGCAACAATTTCATCATGGATCAGCGTTTAACAATCTAAGTTGGATGACACTTTGAAGTTCTCTCTAGCTTTTAAACTCTGTGATTTTGAGCATCCTTTTTTCCATTTACAATTATTTTAGAGGTTTCTAGCTGTTGAGTCTTTGTAAATTAATCCTTCTTAAGCCTGTCCTTAAAGGCTTTGTTACATTGTGTGTGGAATGACTATTGGAGATTTTACATTCAGAACAGTAATGCACGAACATATAATTATCTGTTCCCCATCTTAACACTGCACAGCTTCTGGCTTCCCTCACCCTGTTCCAGAGCAACAAAGTAATGATTCTGAACTCTGACCTCTCCCTTCTTCCCAGCCTCCTTCAGGGCAAAGGAGTCAGGCTTAAGCTGCTGTTAAAGATCTGGTTTTTCTACTGACCACAAGCCCTCTGAGATTTGACTCCTTCTGCCCAGGGTCCCACCAGGGAGTTTTGCCACAGAGGGAAAAATTCCTTAAGGAAAGAACACCTGACTCCATGTAACAACCTGGGGGCGAACCAAAGTCTGGCCCAGGTACCTCCTTGAATTTATCCCCTGGAAAATGTATTTGTTTTCTACTTCATATTGTCATGTCCTACCTATGTGCATGTTAGCGGTGAGGAGGAGGGGAGGGGGAGGCTAGAGGGTGCAGGACTAGACCATAAATGCACTGAGGGCAGAGATTTGTCCTTCCTTTTGCCTTTGCATCCTTAGCGATTTGCCTGGCCATAGCAAGTACTCTGCAAAGGGGTGCGGAATGCATCACGTTTAAGGATGCTAATTCATTAGCAATAACCTTTTATTGTGTGACTACTAGTGCCAGACACTGTGACCCATGCTTTCTAAAAAATGATTTCTTTTTTTTTCCTTTTTAAAGATTTTTTTTATTTGTAAGTAATCTCTACACCCAACGTGGGGCTCAAAGCCACCACCCTGAGATCAAGAGTATCACACTCCACTGACTGAGCCAGCCAGGCACCCCTAAAAATGATTTCTAATTCTCAGCAGAACTCTCTTTTGTAGGTGAATCATTATTCCCATTATATGGATGAGGAAACTGAGGCACAAAGTGGCTAAGGGACTTGGCCAAAGGCATTGAAGTAATTTAAGTGAATGCACCAGATAATCTTTGCAGTGTGAGGAGCCACAGAGCTTGCACATGGGACAGGCTACGGGAGAAGGAGAGGAAAGGCAGCTGGCATCTTCTTCCAAGCACAGCTGCTTTCCCAGCCAAGTCTCTGCAGAGGCAGAGAGGCAGCCGTGTCATCATCACACAGGAAGCACTTGTTGACCTTCTTAGACTCTCAGATCTCTGAGACCATTTAGGTCCATCAGGAAGTGAGGGATAGAGCCCAGACCAGGACCAGCTCTCCTGACTGCCTATCTGGTGCTTTACCCACCCTGCAGACATGAGCAAAAAAATAGAAAAGCTCATTGTACTCATCAGGATAGGCCACCTGCTATAAACACTGCCACAAGTATCAGTAGCTTGATACAATGAGAATTTGTTTCTTGTTTCTGTCACAATCCAATGTAAGTAGCGGGTGGGCCTTCCCCCTTCCCTCTGGGTGAGCCCTCTCTTAGGCTCTTGGTGTTCTTGGTGTCCTGTTCATTCAGCCAGCAAATGAAAATGAAAAAAACAGAGCAAGGATGGTACCTGGGAAGGTTTAGCAGGCCAGGCCTGGAAGTGGCCCATCTCACTTCCATTGTCTGGAATTCAGTCAGGGGGCCACATGTAACTGCAAGGGACTCTGGGAAATGTAGTCTGTGCTCTGGAAGAAGAGCACTCTCATGGACACTCATGAGTTCTAGAAGTACCTCTTGAGAGGAGCAGGATCAAAGGGCCTGTCTTCACTTTGTAATTTTGTCCTGAATTTACTATGGGCACTTGAACTTTAGGTCCCTATAATATATTTATTTAAATATGGTTTCCTTTGAGGTCACTATAGTTAACACACTTGTAAACAGGGGTGAAAGGAGGAGGCAGTGGCAGTTTTAAGCAGCTAAAAATTTCATATAGCTTTTCAGGGTTGCTTGTCCTATTTTTTTTTTTTTTTTTTTTTTTTTTTTTAGAAAGAGATTGAGAGTGAGCAGGGGAGAGGGGCAGAGTGAGAGAGAGAGAGAGAGAGAGAGAGCGAGAGAGAGAATCCCAAGCAGGTTCCATACTCAGTGCAGAGCCCAACATGGGGCTCAATCCCATGACCCTGGGATTGTGACCTGAGCCAAAATCAAGAGTCCGATGCTCAACTGACTGAGCTACCCAGGTGCCCCATATTGTCCTATTTTTGTTGTTATTTGGTTGACTGAATTTCGTTTTGTTATGCTTTGTTTTTTGTTTTGTGAACATTCATTATATAGTTACTATATGCTAAGGGCTACAACTAAGCACTTAACATGTGTTATCTCTGTTAATCCTCGTAACAATGCTGGGAGGTGAGTGGTATCATCATCCTCACTTTACAGATATGAACATGGAAGCTTAAAGAGGCTATAAACAGACTAAAGTCACAAAGCCCGTAGGTATGAAAGCTGAGATTTTAACCTGGGCCTCCCCGCATTCCAGACCCTATGCCATATACTCCGTCGGCCTGTGGCTGGCAAGCTTCTGGCCAGAGCTAGAGCCCAGTCCAGTTGAGACAGGCCTCTGAAGTCCAAGCATCTCTGCCGTGTGAATTCCATTTGTTGACACTGGGGTCACCATGTACCTCTCTCCTGTGGAAGCTGCCAGGGCATCCAGGCTCCTATAAACATTCTCACCACGTGAAGGGATGTCAGAGTTGCAGCAACTCTTCCTTGAATATAAAACAAGTTATTTCATATTTACACATTTTTTGGTCTACATTTTGGAGACGAATTTCGCCCAAAATGAATTAATTTATGCTCAGCCCTGTATCTCTCCTCAGTAATGTTGAATTCAATGAGATATTTCAAAAGGAATCTGCAGCAGTTCTCTTAAACCTCTATGGTTCCAGGCTAGTCAGATCTTTCATTACATGCTTTTAAATACTTAGAACATCCTGGGAGTGAAGCACTGGATCAATTAGGGCAAACTGACTAAAGGTTAATTTAACAGAGCCCCCAGCAGATGCTCTGCCTGTCCTTATGGCTCAAGGGTCTAACAAGCTGAGCTACTTTGTGTAAACACCATTAAAAGCATAACTGGACCCGGGCTGTGTATCTACCCCACCAATAGAGAGTAGCTTAAAGAACCTTATTAGAAGAAAACCATTGGGTGTAAGGGTGGGGAGCAGAAGGGAGAGAAGGGGGTTGTTGAGCTATTGAACTCTAATTGAACAATAAACAAGGGCTTATTATAAGCTCTGCTCCCAGTACTCAGCCTGTGACTCCCTTTGGGAGTCTCATTGCAAGCAGAATTTAATCACACATCTGTCTTTCCAGGGCATCATACCACTCCACTTGCCTCTAGTTCAAGTACCTGAAAAGTGTGAACAATGGATTTTGAGATCATGATGCCTTAGAGGTTGACTATGCAGGGAGAACTCAAGCAGCACAAGGCTGAAACTACTCAAAGGTGGTCCTATGGCTCAGGAATCAGGCGTGGAAATGGCTCCAATCCTGTGCACTCTTCTCTAGCAGTGACAACCATCATGGCAACTGGAAGCCATGATAACTTCTCAGGGACTCATTATCTGGTTTTCAGGTTATTCCCATGGAGGTAGGGGGAGCACCTGAGTCCCCTTCTCCTCAACTAGCCCAGTGGTTCTGTATCCTGGCTGAGTATCAGAATTACCTGGGGAGCTCTTTAAAATACTGATGCCTAGGGGTCTTATCAAAAGGATGGTATTTTTTACAAGCTCCCTGGGAGGACCTAATGAGCAGCCCGAGCTGAGAAGCATGGGAGTGGCCTCGACCCTTCTCCAGCTTGGTTGAGTACTTTGGTCCTGGACATCTTGGATATAAAAAAATAGAAATGAGGTGGGCCTCAGAGCTGCTACTCATGGCTGACAGCAGCCACTGGGTGGGCCAGCTGTACCTAAGCCTCAATTGCACAAGGAAGATGGTAGGACTGTATGATCCTCGTGGGCAGCCCCCAACTCAAGTTTCTTGCCTTTCTTCCCATCACATGGTCTTATTGCCACATGACAATTTAATGAACATTTATGGAATATTTTCATATGCCAGGTGCTGGGCTGGGCAATATAGAGAAGAAAAAGACATGGTCCTTATCCTCAAAGAGTTTAACAACAACCTTCACCAGGGAAGCAAATACAATAGTATGGAAATCAGTTTCCTACATATTAACAGCTCTTATTAAAGGTTGAGATGAGACATAAAAGTAGGATTACATAACATTTTCAGAGATTATTGGTGCTTTTCCCCATTATAGAGTTAATTAACGACTTTAAAGTCTCTTCTCCCAGATCCATTCTCTCTCTCTCTCTCTCTCTCTCTCTCTCTCTCTCTCTCTCTCTCTTTCTGTCTCTCTCCAGTGCATGTACATGTGCACACAGACACACACCTTCTTCAGAAACAGGAAAAGGCTAAACATAGATATTTTAGATACCAGCCACAGGCCTGCTATCTTTTTTTATGGGGAACCTGTTTGTAGGAAAACCTGAGTGAACTAAAGTTTAATCAAGGCTGCAGAGTCCTTCTAAGGAAGAGGAGCCCCCATCTAAGCTCAATGTGCCTTTGCACATGGCTGCTTCAGACCCCCGCATTCATTCAGTCAACTAAGATTTGAGCCCTGTTATGCAGATACCATGCTAGACACTAAAAAATGTTATAGTGAACCCCTGACACCATCCCCCCTACCCTACTGGTGCTTAAAATCTAGTGAGGAAGACAAATGTGAGTGTAAAATTACTACTGTTGTAAGTGAAGGTACATTGAGGGATGTAATATTGTTAAAATGGGAACAGACCCAGGACATCGAGGAAGGACCTCCCCCCAGAACTTGGTCATGAACCTGAGCATCACATCTACAATGTGATGGGCTGGTGACGAGGTGGTGGTGGCATTTCATTCCAGTCAGAAGGAAAAGTATAAATGAATTAGTGAGGATGGGCTAGAATTAGCAAGGATGGGCTAGTGGTTCTCAGAGTGTGGTCTTCAGACTGCTGTGGGTACCAGAGGTCCTTTCAGAGGTTCCATGAGGTCAAAATTATTCTCAAAATTATACCAGGATGTCATTGCTCCTTTTCACTGGGTTGACATCTGCACCAATGACATAAAAGCACTGGTGGCAAAACTTTGGGGTGTCAGCAAGGCAGTGGCACTAAACTGTACTTGTAACCACTGTATTCCTTTTCCACGTACTTGTAGCTGGGAGAAAAGCCAGTTTCGCTTAGAAATGCCTTTGATTAAGCAATAAAAGTTATTCTTTAATTAAATCACCACCCTTGAGTACACATCTTTTTAATATTCTGGGTGACAAATGGGAAGTACGCATAAAGCACTTCTGCATACAAAGTGCAATGGCTGCCTTGAGAAAAAGCACTTGTTTGATTTTTTGAGCTGTAAATGGAACTAGCTGCTTTTATCATGAAATACAGTTTTCGCTGGGGAAAAAAAAAAAAAGAAACCAAAACCAAAAACTACTGACCATAAACCATAAACCATAGTTTGTGGTTATTCAAACTTAGGTTCTTGGCAGACCTTTGTTGTTGTTGTTGTTCTTGTTCTTGTTTTATAATGAATAAAGCCCATCTGTCACTTCAAGGAAAATAACTGAAAGTGTTTGTTACCAAAGATAAAACTCAAGCTTTCAAACAAAAATTAGAACTTTAAAACTTGTACGTACTACCATGAGCTTAATAGCTTCCTAATACTTAAAGACTGCAATGAGGTTGATGGTGATACTAATTAATGTGATTTTGTATATATTATATAATGAAATATGTCAACATTTGGAAGATGTGTTTAACTCAATGAACCTGTCTTTTCCAAATAACCAATGCAAGAGGTTACAAAATCATGCCATGAGTAAAGGATCCATTCAAAGTGCAAGATAGCCCTAATGGGCTTAATGTAACAGAGTATGAAAATTTCATTGGTATAGTTTCAGACTCCATACTGTAACTAACTTTTAAATTAAAAATTTTTTTTTATAATTTGAGAGAGAGAGAAAGAGTGCAAGTGGAGAGAGGGATTCAGAGAGGGAGAGAGAGACAGAATCTTAAGCAGGCTGCACACTCAGCATGGAGTCCGATGAGGGTCTTGATGTGGGGCTCCATCCCATGACCCCAAGATCATGACATATCTGAAACCAAGAATCAGATGCTTCATTCACTGAGCCACCCAGGTGCCTCCATATTTTAACTAACTTTTAAGAAACTACCACTTGTCAAGTTTTGATGTATTATTCAAAAAGAATATCCACCATCATCAGAAAAGGCTATTAAAATACACCCCTTTTAACTACATGATCTGTTTGAGGCCAGATTTTCTTCACATACCTCAACAACAGTAACAAAACAGATTGCAACTGATTAAATGCAGGAGCAGAGATGAGAATCCAGCTGTCTTCAATTAATCCAGAAACTTGCAAAAATGTGAAATACTGTCATTCTCACTAGTTTGTTTTGGAAGCTAGCTGGTTTTCATAAAAATGTTATTTATATTAACATGCAATGGTTATATTGTTATTTTAAAATGAATTAATATATGCACATTTTTTAAATGTCTCAGTTTTAATGTCTAATCTGGAAATATTGCCAGATATAATCCACATAAACAAAAGCTCTTTGGGATCATCAATAATTTTTAAGAGTTTAAAGGGGTCCTGAGACCCAAATAGTTGAGAACTGCTGGACTAGATTATTTTGCAGTAACAAAATTGTCTTGAATCTCTGGCCACACAGAACAAATGTTTATGTCTGTCTCATGCACAATCGGCAACTCTCCAAAGACAGCTGTCTTCCATGCGCTGACTCAGCACCCAGGTTACTCCATCTTGTGGTTCTGCTGTCTCAACATATGGCCTCCACCATTGCTGTTCTGGAAAAGAAAGCTGGAAAATGGCACATCAGCTCCTAACTCTTCTGTTCTGTGTCACGTCCACTCACAGAACTGGTCGCAGGGCCCCACCCAACTGCAAGAGGGCTAGAAGATGTGAGAAAGTTTGTGAATATTTGGTGAGCAGCAAATGGCTCCAGGTACCACAGACAAAGAATGTGTGGTGAGAAACTGAAGCTCCTTTGGGAGAAATGATAGGGCACAAGTAGAGAGATGAAGCACAATGCAAGAAAGGGCAGGGGAGACCTGTAGGGCCCAGACAGTGTAGGCTGGCTTCATAAGCCATGGTGAAGGCTGTGGTCTTTCTTAGAGCAATGGAAGACATTGGATGGTGACAACAATCTCAGCTGTAGCTGTTGAAGGCCCACTGTAGCTATGGAAGGAGGTCAATGAAGGGGCACAGGAATGGAAGCCAGTAGGCTGTGCTGACAGATGGCATCTTTGGGGAAAAACAAAAGCCTGGATTTGTGGCACTTGTTGATTTATGGTGTGTAAATACTCCTGCCATGGCCAACTTCAAACTCACCAATTTGATGCTACTGAATGCAGACTCAGGCAGAGACATGCATGATCAACTCCAGAAAAAAAGATGATGGTAGTCTAAACTTTCGTGTCCTTTGAACACACAGCTGGAGCTAACCCAGTGTTCTGTGTATGCCAGTGGCTGAAACTCCCTGCCCCACCACAAACATCACCACCACCACCAAATATCACCAAGATTTTCCAAACATTGCTATGACATATGAGGGTGAGGCTATCTCCCTATCTTCCTAGCATTCATGCACAGTCTTACCTCCAGGACAAAAGTATGGGCCTACATCCTTTAAGAGTGAGCAAAGAGGGGCACCTGTGTTACTTAGTCAGTTAAGCATGTGACTCTTGATTTCAGCTCAGGTCATGATTTCACCGCTTTAAGATTGGGCCCCAGGTCAGGCTTGGTGCTGAGTGGGGAGTCTGCCTGGGATTTTCTCTCTGTCTAAATAAATAAATAAACATTAAAAAAAAAAACAACTAAAAACAAAAAGAGAATCAACAAAGAAATATCTCCTCCCCCTTTAGCTCATCTTCCCAGACCCATGTTTGCAAACACCCTCAGATATTCTGGTAACACGTCTCCCCAACTGTTCCAAGGAGGAGGCAGCCAGAAAGCTTCCAGAAAGGCCATACTTGGGTTTTCAACCTCTCCTGATTTACATGAAAAGATCCACAAGAGTGAAAATAATTACAGTCTACAGCTATAGGTTGCAAATAAAAGTATAAAAAAAAAACTTGCAAGTTTGTGAATGAGATGAAAATCTTGGTTTTTGCTGGCTGGTTTAGAATGGAACCAGGTAACTATCTAACAAGGACAAGGGGTAGAGTGAGGGTCCCTACCCCAGGGTTCTCTTACTGAGTTACAGTTACCTGAGGCTTAAAGTAGCAGCCAGATATGCCCTTCATCTAACCCAACCTTGGGTTTAGTTAGTTCACCCAGGCTCTTTTTCCTTCTCCCTTCCCCATGCCTGTTTTCAGAGCGAAATAACAGCTTGTGTGAACTTGAAGTGGTGCCTGGGGTGCTGCTATTTAAATAGCTCTGTCTCTAAACACAACAGGTGTCCCTCACAATCTAGATCCCATAGTTTAACTGTTTGTTTTGTTTTGTTTTCTCCAGAGGGCCATATGGATTTTTTATTTGAAGAGCTTGCCTGGCTCAAATAATAATCTCCACCTCTCACCCTCTTCTGGCCTTCCTTTCTCCCTCCCTTCCTTCCTTCCTCCCTCCCTCCCTCTCTCCCTCCTTCTCACTCTTTTTCCTCTTTTCTTTTCTCTTCATATAAAGCCACAGACTGAAGTCTTCCTCAGCAGCCTCATCCACCCCTTCTGATGGTTCTAGAAGTTACTGGCCCTTAAGCAGAGTGACACTACTGTCCTGGCTCTGAGCTCCCCTCTTCCTATTTCTACCTGCTGGACAAACCTCCCAACCTGAGCTAGAAACTTCAACAGATTCAGTCATAATATCTGCACCCTCATTAAAGGTCTTATATAATCTAAGTCACTAGACACTGGAGGATTCAAAGGAGGGCTACGAAGTACGAAGGTTGATGTGGTAGGCAGATGGGGAAGAAAATGTCACCAAAACCTGGATACCACCAAATGCTAACATTCTCTCTTGAGACAAATGACAGGTATGAAAGAATGAAGCATGGACATACAATTTTGTTTTAGAAATTTCCATTTTTATTCCTAAATTAACTGAAACCACTAACTAAATAGAAGACCTGAATGCAAAAGAGGGCACACCTTTTTATTTCACTGGAGTTGTTTAATCAAAATACTTCTGCCTATGTAGGTACAAGTCCCAAGTAACTAGATTAAGAGACTGACTTCTTAGATAGCTAAGTAAAAACATTTTTTAAGTTTATTTATTTTGAGATAGAGAGAGAGAGAGAGAGAGAGAATATGAGTGGGGGAGGGGCAGAGACAGGAGAAAGAGAATCACAAGCAGGCTCCACACTGTCAGTGCAGAGCCCAACGGCAGGACTCGAACCCATGTACTCATCACGTGAGCCGAAACCAAGAGTTGGACAGTTAACTGACTGAACCACCCAGGCACCCCAGTAAAAACATTTTTTAAAAAATGATCTCTCATCACCATCATTTGACGAAATAAAGGACATTTTAACATTCCATATTTCAATGAATTGAACATGATGGAAACCCTCTACATTGTCCTTTTTCACCCAACAAAGGACTGGTGAAAAATGACAGCCCACGTAATAACATTTGAGAAGCCAAATCTCAGTGCATCCCACACCATCCAAGAGAAAGAGACTATATTTGGTAGTGATTCCCTTCAGACTTACAGAGAAGTGAAATCTCAGAGGGGTTAAACAACTTGTCCAAAGTCACACAGCTAACAATGTCAGAACTAAAATTCAATCCCAAGATGCAGCTCTTTGTATTAAGCCAAGGATAACATTTTCCAGCCCCAATATTGAATAAAGTTTACTAGATATATTCTTCCTGCTATATCATTCTCTGGCTATCCTATTATGTTTTTGATTTCACAAGCAAGCCTACTACCAGGTAAAGAGATTCTGGAATAGAATAAGTCCCCCTTGTAAATTATTAGCTTCCTTGATTACAAATCAACCTCAGCAGAGTTTAGTTATCATAAGTCTATTTCCTGAGGCCTCTGAGGCACTATTGGGGAAATGAAGAATAGGTTGTGGGGTTTTTAGACTTGAAAAACCTGATTTTCCAGCCCTAGAACTCAGAGACAATGAACATGCAGACAAGCACTAACAGGGCTGTGGGGAACTGCTCTGGCCAGGCTGGGACCAAGTGGGATGGATCCTCCACCTGCCAGCCAGATGGGTCTCCAGCCAGGTGACACGTGTACTGACCGTGTGACCTTGGGCATGTCACTGGGCCACAGCTTTTCCTCTATGAGTGGCAGAGATCTAGATAAAATCATCTTGAGGGCTTCTTCCAGGCTGACTAAAACAGCAGTAACCAATGTCATTCACAGGACATTTTCTGCTGCCAACCATAGAGGTCAGGCATTTCTCCCCTTTAAGCTACGTACAATCTGGGCATTGAGCAAGACTTCTTTCTTCATTGTTTTTCCAGTATCCTCTACTTTCACCAGCCTCCAGGGAGACGAATACTGGGCCAGCCCAAGCTGTTTCCCTCTGAGGAGTTCTCATGCAGGGCTGAGCTGTAACTCATGTAGCCCAGTAGCACATTTAGGTTTAGGTTTAGGTTTATGTGTATTGCTTGATTGCCTCCATTCATTTAAAAGTGTGACCTCAGTCCACACCCCCAAAATGTCCCCAGAGGGGACATGTCTCACACCCAAGTGGTCAGCTACTATTACCAGGCTGCCTTAGCCTTCTTCCTCCTCTTGTGTCCCACAGAGGTGACTCCCAGCCAATCAGAAAAGTGCCAATGGGAGTGGACTCTGGATGTTCCCAAAGCTCCCAGTGCCAGTGACAGATTGGGTGGACTTTACTGCAGTGAGGAGGAGGAAGGGACCCCCGCCCCCACCCCCGATGCAGTGGGGCTGGGCTCCAGGGTCTCACTCAGCGTCTCTCCCCTCTCCCGTAGTTACATCACCTTGGTCTCTAACTTCCTGTCTCCAGAGGGAGCCAGGAGGGGCAGATGCCATTCATTCCATGGCCTCCATCCTCTTCTTCCTCTCTGTCCCTTCCCCTGTGGGGACTCCCCGACCTTGTGTGTGTGTGTGTGTGTGTGTGTGTGTGTGTGTTGGGGGGTGGGACAGGCCGAGGTTATCCCTCACACATATACCCCTAGTGTTGGAGAGTGAGTAGTTCTTGGGAAGGGAACTACGGTAATTGAAAGATAGGGGAGAGAAAAATCAGTTTTCACTATATCCCCTTTTGTATGGTTTGAATGTTATACCAAGAGCATGAAATGCCTTTTCAATAAAGTAAGTTTTTTTAAAAAGAATGATTTTTTAAATAATCCCACAGGGTCCTGAATCTTTTTTCTTTCTTTTTTAAAATTTATTTATTTTGAGAGAGAGAGTCTGAGAGACAAAGGCAGAGGCAGAGAGAGAGAGAGAGGGAGCGAGAGAATCCTAAACAGGCTATATGGTGTCAGCACAGAACCCAACTCGGGGCTCAACCCCACCACTGTGACATCATGACTCGAGCCAAACTGAGGAGTCAGATGCCTAACCGAAGGAGCCACCCAGATGTCCCACAAACATGCGTATTTTTAACATTACTTTTCCTCTAGTTTCTTTCTCTCTGTGGAGAAATTCCCTATGGGGAACTCCCTGCTGTCTAGCCTTTTTAACTGTTCTCTAAATCAACTAATGCACTCCTTTTTGTCTGCCCATCACAACTCTCTCATGTGAAGAAATCAACTGGAATGGCGAAAAAGGGAGGACTCAAAACTTCTCTGGAGTGGGAAGATGCTGTAAAGTGTCACCAGTCTTTCCTTCCACCCATTCAAGCATCCATCCATCCATCCATCCATCCATCGAGATTGCTAGGTCTTGGATTGCAGAGTTGATCACAGATGTGGTCCTTCCCCTCAGGGAGCTTCCGGTCAGATGTGAGGAAGGCGTGAACTCAAGCCTGTATTGGCCTAAAATTTCTTTGCATTCCCAAACCAAAAGGCTTATAAGAAACCTGCGTTTGTGCTCACCAAGTGCCCCTAAGATTGGGCTAAATGTACCTAGAAAAGGAACAGCCTCTTTAATGCCATACGTTTAAGAATCCACATTAAACTCTGGCAAACTATGCAATTCCCCCCACAGTCTATATAACATACAGTAATTTGTTGGTTTTTCAGGCTTTGTGGGCCTAACTGAAAGTACCAAAGAATAGGTTACAACTTTTCAGGCTTCCTTTACTCTCAGGCAAATGCTCACCCTGAAGGGATACTTGAGATTGAATGTGGCCAAGCAAGTGAAATGGTTTGGAAATAGCAAATGGCCATCTGAATGCAGGGCATTATTGTCACTATGGCAGCTGCTGCTGACGGTGGGAAGGAGCCCAGAGTTTCTTGAGGCTTTAGTGTGGGTTTGTATGACTGGAACTAAATGAAGTTACATCCCATCCATCACTCAATAGTGACAGAGTAGCCCCTAACTGCCAGGTGCTGGGACGCAGCCCTGAACAAGACAGACAAGGCTCTCCAGCCAGAAAGAAGTGGAGCTTTAAGTAATTGCTCAGGGCATGCTGACAGAGCAGAAGGCCTGGCCCAGTGCTGCCCAAACTTGCTCAGAGTGGGCTTGGATATGGTCTTCCTGTGTCTATGACTGTGCTCCCCTATTTGTTCACAAAGTTGGTCAGAAAGGCAGCATGATGGCAATAGGGACATGGGGAGTCAGGAAATATGGAGTCCAGTCACAGTATTTGAGGACACATTGCACTTCTTTCTATGCCAGACTTCTCAGTCGTTAAAGAAAGGATTTTGAAAAAAGCAGAAAGGATGGCTAAGGACAATCTGGTTCCAACAAAAGCTGTGATTCAGGAGTCAGGGAACAGACAGTGGCACCACTCTGAGAGTGCTTACCCAGCTCTTGCACACACATGCATGCACACACACACACACACACACACACCATTGCCCCCAAAGTGAGGACGTTGAGATCACTTGCTTCCAGTCATAGCTTCCCTCCCAGGACTGGATGCCAGCTAGGGCTCTCCTTTGCCCTCAAAATCCAGGTGAAATTGTACAGTGTCTGCCTTATACACGTCCCCAATTCCCATGACCTGTGGAAGTCAAAAGCCCTCTTGAATATTTCTGAGAACTCAGGGGAGCAGTGGGGTGATGTTCCATTTGCCAGCGCTCTGGCTCCTGAACTCCAAGGTACTGAGTAGGGGACTTTCCCCATTTTCCACATTTGTCTTTATCAGTGCAGACACCACATCCTAACACACGTGCCTCTGAGTGACTCCCTCACCTGCACCCCAGCGTAAGAGATTGTTCATATTCATTTTCCTGCTCTTAGCACCAGCCTACACCTGGAATCTAGTAAGTGTTCAACATTATTTGATGAATAAATAAAAGGGAGGAAGGAATGGTGTGAGAGGTGTCACTGATGTTACTTTGAATGGCAGGTCAAGGCCAACCCTGGAGAAAACTGTGTTAAAGTCAATAAAAGTTGCTTCTCATCCAGAGTCATTCCTGTCCTGCCTGCTTCTGATGCCCTTCTGGGTCCTGGTCCAATTCCAGTCTAACCACAAGCTGCTGAGATGCTAACTGACAATGAAAGTTCATAAAAGTTCAACACATTTGCTCCCTGACCCAGCCTGTTTGCATTGAGTGGCTTCCTCTGTCTCTGCCCTACCCTCCAACTGGGTCAAATAATACCACTGTAGAGTCATCCCCGCTCGGACTAACCCATACCTAGCCAGACGCAGAACAGAACTGACTTCACAGTTCTGTACCCTTACCCTTTATGCAGAACTTGCTTCCAGAAATGATCAGTCTGCAGCACTTTTGTTTGTTTCTCCAGCTCAGCCTCTAGATCGTGAGCATTTTTGTGATTCCTTCCCCAATTCCACAGCCTCGCTCAATGCTGGAAACATAGGAAGACCTAGTAAATGTTTGCAAAACGAACAAAGAAAGAAAAATAAAAAGAGTAAGGGGGCAGCCATTTTGAGAGTCAATGAAGAAAAATAGCAGAACTGCTTATAGCAAACAAAAGGTGGGGGGAGTAAAAAATTTGACAGAGAGAAAGATGGAAAGTTCATTCAGCATTATTGGACAGATAAGTCATTTGGCAGAGCATGCTGAGGGAGGTCTGGGTTTTCTAAACCCCAGCTCAATGTTGTTTTCATACTGGCTTTGTCATCTCTGTCACATTATTTTTGTTTGTGTTTTGCAGCCTTTTGGGGATTACAACATCAATTCGCTGTCTGCTGGGTTTCACAATTCCCCCTTCCCATCAAGCACATACCATGAGGCACATACAATAATTGCTTTTTATATATCCAAGAATTTAAATTATATTTTGCTTTGCAAACTTCATGATACCCCTTTGAGATAACTGGAAATACCTGGTGATGTTGTGAAACCAGGCCTAAGAATGGCCATTTCCCAATGTGCTCAGCAGGGCTCCCATGGTTAAGAAAGAGCACACAGTTTCAAGCTCACAGCCTTCTTCTTTACTTAGAATTCATGTTCAGCTCAGTTTAAACCTAGGGACAAGTGGCAGGATAATCCAGATTATTGATGAGTCAAAAATGTATGCAGAAGTGAGTACTTTCCTTCAAAATAGTCTATTAATTTAGTCAGAGTTTTGACTTGAATTAGCAAACTAACTGTTTCTATTCTACACTTGGCTGTGTGGCACCACAAACTGTAACTACTATAACCACTAGTCAATTCTGGCTACTGAGCCTTTGAAGTATGTCTAGGCTGAATTTTGAAGGCTTAGTTACAAAACAAAAAAAACAAAAAAACCCTCAATAATTTTAACATTGATCACATATTAAAATAATAACATTTTAGGAGTGCTTGGGTGGCTCAGTTGGTTAAGTGTCCGACTTCGGCTCAGGATCTCACTGTTTGTGAGCTTAAGCTCTGCATCAGGCTTTGTGCTGACAGCTCAGAGCCTGCTTCAGATTCTGTACCTCCCTCTCTCTCTGCCCTTCCCCTGCTTACACTCTGTCTCTCTCTCAAAAATAAACATTCAAAAATTTTTAAATAATAACATTTTAATATGTTGGTTTAATATATTACTAAAATTAATGTTAACTGTTCCTTTTTACTTTTTTTAAACATGGTTAATGGAAAATTTTATATTACATACATGATCTGTATTATATTTCTATTGGACAGCACTGGTAGAGACAATGTCTAGATGCACTCAGTAAATATTGTAGCAAAAAAAACCCATGAAGATTGGATCACCAACAGAGTGAAGGGAGAATTCCTTACAGGGGAAAATAGTTCATTTTAGACAAAACCAAAACTTTGCTTGAATTATTAGTTCCATCATAATTTCCATTTCACAGTGCAATCCATTAATGAGCTAATGCCCAGAGGTTATAATGAATGGAAATTCTTTCTTTTATTTTTTTAAAAGATTTTATTTTTAAGTAATCTCTTCACCCAACATGGGACTTGAACTCACAACCCTGAGATTAAGGGTTGCCCACTCCACGGAGCCAGCCAGGCGCCCCAAAACTATTTCTGTATTACAGAATTAATGGGCCCAGTAAATACATCAAGTTGCCATTTCCTCCTTAATGAAACCCTGTGCCTAAATCTTTACATTGTCATGATTACTTTATGTGTTTTCCTACATCATCTCTGGACAGTGAGCTCTTTGAGGACAGAGACCCTATGTAGGTCATCTGTTAGAACGACCAACCATCCTGGTTTGCCCAGGACTGAAGGTTTTTCTGGGGCTTAGGACTTTCAGTTATAAAACCAAGACAGTCCCAAAAAACTTGGATTGGGTTGGCCACTCTACATGGAAAATATCCCCCAAGCCCTTCAATATTCCTTGTGCTTGATATAAAATAAGTGCTCAATAAATGCTTTTAGTTGAACTTGTACTAAAAACTGTGAACTTGTACTAATGTTTTCTCAGTTGTGTATAGACACCCCTGATAGAACTGAAGTACCTTCTAAACCAAAGAAAGACTAGTATGAGATGTTTTTTTTAAACATGGTTGACCAGAGGTTTCATAATCAGGGTGTCTTCCCAGGCATTAGCACTGCAAGAACAATCTTTTGTCCCTGTCAGGGGAACTTAGGGGGCCATCGCCATTGCCAAAGACCCTACTCAGGTAGGGGAGACAGCTAGTTTCTTGAGCTCAACGAGTTCCAATGTACATTGTCTGTTAAACAAATGCAGCACAGTTGTGTGTTTGGGACAGGGAGGAACAAGGAGGATACAGGAAAGGCTGAGGACTTAAGGGAAGAAAGAACAATTCCCTGATCTGTTACTGGCTTCATCCAGGAAAAGTATTAGTATATGGTACCAGGATTCTGGGACCCCAGCTCAGAAACTTTTCCACAACAGACACAATCTCACAGTATGATTAAGAGCCTGGGTTCCAGAATCAGAGTCCTAGGTTAAAACCTGGCTCTGTATTTGCTAATTTTCTCTGGGCTTCAGTTCCTTATCTGTAAGTGGTAACAAGAATACTTAACTCATAGGCTTATTGTAAAGAGTAAATGAGCTGATGGATATAAAGTGCTTTGTGCAGTTCCTGGCACATAGGAAGTACTGGATGTGACCGCCAGCCATAATTATCCTGTCACTCAAGGTCAACGGAGAAAGTTGGTACAAAGAAAGAGCATGGACTTTGGAGCCAGACGTAGAAATATTTCAGTTCAGATCCATACAAATGTGGTCTCTTTGTGCTTCACTTTATATATTTGTAAAGTAGAATTCCACCTTGTAGGATTGTTATGAAATGGGACGTAATAAGTAAGGTACCCAGCTCATGGTGATCAATGAAGATGATTGATATTGATCAATGAAGATAATTGGTAAGATTCTTTCTCTCTCTCTTTTTTAATGTTTTATTTATTTTTGAGAGAGAGAGAGAGAGAGAGAGAATGTGAGTAGGGGAGGGGCAGAGAGAGAGGGGGACAGAAGATCTGAAGCAGGCTCTGCATGACAGCAGAGAGCCTGATGCAGGGTTCAAACTCCTGAACTGTGAGATCATGACCTGAGCTGAAGTCAGATGCTTAACCAACTGAGCCACCCAGGTGCCCCTTTGGTAAGATCCTTTCTGTATTCAACTCATCTTCTCCAATCTGAGTCTGAGAGACCCATTGGATTTTCTGTCTTCCATTGTACCCCACACGCCCAACTCCCATGTCTAGGCTTTTCTATCTCGGTTCTAGAAACTGATCCTAAAATGCTAAAAGCCTGCCTAGCACTCAAGATCCAGCTAGAACCCACCTTCTCAAATGTCTTTTCCTCTCACCAAGCAGAGAAGGTAGCCTCAGCCAACTGTCCCCACATTTAATCTATTCCAATGAGTCAAGCTGTATTGCCCTTAAAGTCAGCATTCCACAGTTCTTAGAAAGTGGCAACGTCGAGAAAAGTAATGGCAATACAGTGAGTTTATACATTTTACAATATACAAACGAAAGAAGGGAGGTAAAGGAGATGAAGAAGGAGAGATGTTAAGAGGGACTGGTCAGAATCTGCAGTCTCCATGTGGCCACTTTCTGCTGAATAGGGGCCCCAATGGTCCTGGCTAGCTGCTATCTAGGCACCCACATGAAACAAGCTACAGTTAAGTATATGTTCATTTGTTAGAATCAATGAGTGATCATCTGTATCTACCTCTAAGTTGTGACAGGTAAGATTGGCTCCAGTTTTTTTTTTTTATTTCTTTTGTTTCTATAATAATAAAAAAAAAAAACTTGGTGGGGGGGCACCTGGGTGGCTTAGTCAGTTAAGCATCTGACTTAGGCTCAGGTCTTGATCTCACAGTTCATGAGTTCGAACCCCACACCTGGCTCCTCACTGACAGTGAGGAGCCTGCTTGGGATTCTCTCTCTCCCTCTCTTTCTGCCCCTCCCCTGCATGCTCCTCTCACTCTCTCTCTCTCTCAAAAATAAATAAACTTTAAAAAAAATTTTAAGTAATCTCTACACCCAACATGGGTCTCAAACTCACCACCCTGAGAGCCAGTCAGGCACTCCTCCAATGGTTTTTAAAGCAATGATTTTCAAACTGCAGTGTGCATCAGAAAGGCCCGAAAAGCTAGGGAAACTCTGGAGTGCTGGGCCCACCCCCAAGGACTCTGGGTCAGTCCATCTGGGGCATGTGCATTTTAAACCAGCCTTCTGGGAATCACTGGTGCTGATGGTCCTTTGGCTGGTGGCCAGCCAGATACTGACCATTCTGTTCTCTCTTATCCAAAGGCTCACATACCCCAAGCCTCTTTCCCAGCCTCTCTCCTGATATTGCATTTGCTTTCACATATAAGCAACTCTCAGGCGTCCATAACACCTTTTCTCTTGGAACCTTAGAATAATGAAAAGTCTCTAATGGTCCTAGATGGGTAAGTTCCCCCGAATCAAAGTGAGGTCAGGTCGGGCAACCTGTTTAAAATTCACAAGTCTTGTGAGTGTCTCTAGGTCCTGACAAAACAGCAGTCCCTCTACCCCGTCCCCAATCACTGCCTCTAATCCACCTGCAGTGAAAGCAAAAGCTTTTCCTCTGTCCCACGGATGCTGTGCGAGAAGCATGTTCTGTTTCTTACAGCAGGTGCTTACTGGTTTGTTCATGATCTGCTGTCTGAATTCAGTACCCCAGGTCTCCAGATGTCACAGGAAAGAAAATGTGACTAGGAGAAGCAACCTCTGGTGGATTTAGAAAAAGCAGAGAGAAAAGCAACTGTGGAGACTGGCTCTTTGGTTTTATCAAAATCACTAATTTCACGGACTTCACCTTCAGCCTCTGCATGTAACATTTATCCATTTTCTTGTTTTAGTCACCACTTAGTGTTGCTGTCAGTGTTATGGTCATCTTTTTGCAAAACTTCTTACCAATATTCATGGAAAAGAAAGGTAAAATGAAGTTTCCTGAGCCCCCCTCAGGCAGCCTGCATCCAGATGTTTATCCAGAATCATAGACTTTTGAAAGGACTTTACAAGTGTAAAAAGCTCTCAAACAGACTGATTGACAAAATACCAACTTCCGTCTAACCTCACTCCTCAAAAACTTGTGTTTCTGGAGGAGTGATTTTAGAGGCCTAGGAACAAAGCCTAGATTTGGTAAGTTTAGGAAGGATAAGTGAAGAAAAGAATTTCTTTGCTTTACACACAGAATAACTGAAAAAGGAGGCAAGTGAGTGAGTGAGTGAGGAGTGTGGGGGAAGGGTGTTCATTCCTGTGTTGAAAGAACAGAAAGGGAGCATATTTTGCTTTTTAATTTTTTTTTTTTTTTTTTTGGTGCAAGGCAGATGGGCTGTGGATTGACACTAAATAAATCCTTGAATAAATGAATCTCTCAGCTCTGGGGAGGGAGTGGTGTGGAGGGAGTGGGGGATGGTAGGAAGTGGCATGTACATATGGAGCAGATAACTTTTTTAAGGAAAGAAGGATTAAAGCAAGAACCTCAGGGCATTTCAAAACTGTGGCATTTTATTCTTGCTTTATGTGGATTATTGGAGATTATCTGCTAAAAGCAAGAGCCCAGTCTAGTGTTACTGTTTGACTCACCCTTCGTTTCCTCTCATTTAAAATCTTCTGTCTCCTCCGTGATTTTCATTTGGTCAGAGACGACTCTGGAGTGTAAAAGTTTTCCTGATACACGAAAGGCTCCACACAACCAACCTTCTCTAAAGAACAGAAATGAGTTTTCCTGTCAAATGCAACCTTATAAAATCGAAAAGCCCAATTAGAAGCATTAAAAAGCAGATCCATACAAGACTTGGGCAGCCAACTGCAGGGGCCTATAAAGCTCAGAGCCGCTGAAGCTGGGTAGAGCCGGCTGGTGGCAGAAGCCGCGCCTCTATGGGCATGCGCCAGCTTTTCACTGCACCACGTGATCTCTGCAGGTTCTCGGGGACTTGTGCTTATGAACCAGGCAAACGCTCGTGCTTTGCCTCGAATGTTTCAAATCACCTGAGAGAGAAGCAGTACTTCAAAGGGAAAAGTCTTTCCTTGGGCTTTGTGGAGCCAGAAAGCAAGGATGTTCTAAAGTGAAGCCCAGCGGAGGCAGGGTTCAGCCTCCTTAAAGTTCAGCTGGGGGATTCTAGACACAAGGGATCATCTGGGAAGGCTAAAAAGTAGTCATCTAGTAGTCTCAGGAATTATGACCTCATAGAGCAATGGGCTTTGGGGCCAATTCCAAAGTGTGGATTCTAGTCCTGGTTCTGTTTCCTATTGATAGTCTGACCTGAGACAAAATAGTTAAATTCTTTAAGTCCCAGTATCTTTATTTGTGTGACAAGAATAACAACATTGTCCTCACAGGCTTGTTGTGAGTACTTATGACTTAGTATGCTGAGATCTCCTTCCTTCGATATTTAAATGCTCCAAACAAATGTTCAGTAAATATTACTTTCATTTTCCTGCTGCGTCTGCCCTCCTCCCACCTGCCCCCAAACTCCTTCCTTCAATCAAAACTGCTGCCGTGCCTACCTGCCTCGGAGATTTATTTCATAATGTCAGAAGGGGATGATTGGATGAAACCTGAAAACATTGATGAATTCCCGTAACAGACGCATGCATGGGTAAGGCCTATTGAGGGCAGCTATTCAGGGGTGACCATAATTTGCACCTGATATGAAGTATTTCACCACCAGAGAAACTGCCTCACAATTCTGGTCCAGGTCCAGCTGGAAACAAGAGAAGGTGGGTCCCCAGCAAGTCTGCAGGCAAAGGGTAGAGAACCAGCCCATCAAGACAGAGCAGCAGATGAGGCAATGGGGAGGGAGTGGGCCCAGAGGAGACAGGGAAGTTGAATCAGGGAGAAATCGAGGCCGAGGGGTGAGCCAAGGGGGAGGACACGTTGACTTTACAAGCAGAGTGAAGTCAGGGGAGGGGAGAGACTCTAAAGCCCTCTCCAGGAATTCTGGTGCAGGGACTCGAGGGCAGTAATCCTGACAGAATGGTGATTTGAAGCTATGTCTACATAGCACTCTGTAGTGACAAAGCCAATTCATGTATTGAAACCCACAAAATGGAGGCCACCCCACAGTGCCCTGTCCCAGGTCACAGATCTAAAACCTAAGTCAGCCTGCATTTACAGGAAACACCTCACTGCCAAGGAAACCTAACATACACCAATCAGAGCACCAACTCTGATTTGGCTAGCTCACCTTACCCTACAAAACAGGACCTGCTAGCCTTATAAGGAAATTCTCATCTTCTAGCCAATCATGCTGTTTCTTGTTGCCTCTTCCACTGGCTCTTGCCCAAATATCCCTCTGCAAGAGGGCTCCACTGCTCGTGTGAGTGCTGTACTCCCCCAACCCATGGATTGTTTTCCCTTAAATGAAGGACGTCATATTCATTACTAAATTGTTTTTGTTTTGCCATTTGACAGAATAAAAATAGGGGGTGGTGGATTAGACCTAACAGACCAGTAGGAGGGAGGTAGGGCTGGGGATGGGGCCTTGAGCACACAGAGAAACTTGGCCTAAGAATCTGTATTTTTTTTTAAGCTTCCGCCAAGGATTCAATTTGGGAGCTCCTCCATTAGTGGTGTCATGTTTTGCATGACAGTGAGCCAGCACAACCATCTGCTAGATCGCAGTTCCTTCTCTCATTGTTATGTAAAGCTCATGTCTCAGCTCACAGAGGTTTCTTCCCGCAGGGACGTGAACAAGGCATTATAGGCACAATTCCTAAGGACCTATAAAAAAGGTTTCAGACTTAGAAAAAAAACTGGCTGTAAACTGTACAGCATCAAAATTAATAAATGTTTACATGCCTGCAAAATGTAACTTTTTCAAGTACCCAAATATAACGCCGTTTCTATTTTGTTATACATAAACGATAGTCAAGTATTCAAACTCTGTTCCTCAGTTTCTTCTATGTAATGGGTATATAATAATAGTACCTTTCTCAGAGGTGTTTTTTAAGTCCTCAGTTGACATTGGGGGAATAAATGTGATGTGGAACATGAAGCCCTACGGGCGGGGCCCTGGTGCATGGTGTGCCAGCATGACTTCAGCAATGGTGTTGTTAATGGTAAGGAAGATGATGGTGAGACGGTGAGAGCACACTTTTTCCACACAATACGTTTAAGAAATCTTGGTATACTAAGCATTGGTGGCGTCGATATTCCTCTGAAATACAGTGGTGCAGCAGGCCAAAGCCAAACCGTAGTTCTCTATAAATAGCCCCCCACCTGCGTGTTCTGGTCCGGCTGATGAGGATGCGAGGATGTGGCGTGGTGCTTTCAAGTCACAAAGTGTGCCAAGCGCTTTCACATCCTTAATCTTCTTTCCTCCACGTAGTGCCCTGGAGGAATCAGGGGTGAGCTCTGTGACTTTGAACAAGCCCTTTAACCTTTTCAGGCTCAGTGTGCTCACGGTGAATTGGGAGAGAGAATTCCTGTTTTGAGCAACCCACAGTCTTGCAGGAATCAAAAGGGAGACTGTATGTTAAAGTGCTAAACCCCATGCCCACATATAAATCTCTGATCTGCCCTTATTTTGGGAGATAGGAGACTAACGTTGACAGAAATGACCTGACGGGTGCACAATCTCTCAGCTTACGAGAGGGAAAGGCGGGACGGGAAATTGGGTCAGTGTGCCTTCCTTCACACAGCACAGCTTCCTGAACGGCTAATATTCCCTGCAGGCCCGTCACGCAGAGGCCAAGTAAGGAAAGGCTCAGGTCACACAGACCCCTGCGGGCAGGGTTTTGTAAAGCAGACTTGGCCAATAGATCACCGCACCCCGGCCCCATAGGTCAGGCCACCACCTCTCTGTGGGAAGCGTGGTTTCCCGTGTCAGCCTCAGCGCCAGGCCAAAGCCCTTTGGGGGATATTTAACTCTTTGCTACATCCCAATGTATATAGGGTTGTGAGGTGCAGTGGGGCCTAAGGTTCCTGCTGATGTGGTTATGAGTTGGCTAATGAATGTATTTCTGCCTGAATTCAAGATAACAATAGCTCCCATTTCTTGAGTGTTTCATATCGGTACTTTACCCACATTATTTCCTTTGGTTCTTACTATAGCCCTCTGAGGACATAAGCACTCTTATGATCTCCATCCATCAGGTGAGAAGACTGAGGCCCTTACAGGTTAAGTTACACTTCCAGCGTAATGCAATCACGTCTGTCAAAAGATAGGCAAGAAAGGGGACAGTCTGATCTTCAGTACCAAATGCATCTTTGGCAACATTGTGGACAGCAAAAGCCAAGTCCCTTTTCCCTTGCAATTTGTTGAATAACCTGCACAGCTTCTCTTTAGTAGATCTGAGTGGGACAAGGTTGTTCCTGTTGATTGACGGGGATTTTAGTATGAATATTTAATGCGCAGGGCAGCCGGTACACTTGGCTAATGTAATATTTCAAGCTCTGTTTTCATACTGAAGGGATTTGCCCTCCCTTAATGCATGTCTACATCCTGTCCCAATCCTTCCAACAGCATTTTCCACACAGATAATGCCAGTTCAGGGAGCCTCTTTTTCCCAGCTCTCAGTTTAAGATAGCACTTACTCTTATCTTGAGATAAGGATTTTTGTGATGACAGAATGCCACTGGGCATTGTCTTGATTTTTATCATTTCCTGTCCAGGCCCTCCTTGCCTTCTTGGTTACAACCCATTGACAGAATCAACTTGGCTGATGTCATTCACATGAATCGTTCATGCCTTTACCATTCTATCTCTATATCCATCTCTATCCCTGTCTCTGTCCCATTCTCTTTCTATTCTTTCAGCCAAGCCAATTAGATTAGCAAGGACTATCATCAGGATGTACACTCTTGTTTTCTGTGTTTCTGAAAACTCTTGAGGAGCAATTGCATACAACTAACATTATATTTATAGTGAAAGATGAAATACTTTCTCTCTAAGATCAGGAACAAGGCAAGGATGTTTCCTCCTACCCTTTCTGTGAGGCAAATAAATGTATGCATTTAGATTGGAAAGAAATAGGTAAAACTGTCTTCATTCATGCATGACACAACATTGTATGTACAGGGGGTTCCTGGGGAGCTCAGTAGGTTAAGCATCCGACTCTGTTTCAGCTCAGGTCATGTTCTCACAGTTTGTGAGTTCGAGCCCAGCATCGCGCTCTGCGCTGGCAGCCTGCTTGGGATTCTCTCTCTCTGCCCCTCCCCTGCTCATGTTCTCCCTCTTTCAAAACAAATAAATAAACTTAAAAAAAATATTTAAAAAAGCATTGTACGTAGAGAATCCCAAAGAATCTAGGACAAAATACTAGAACAAACGAACAGGTTGAGTTAGGTCCCAAGACACAAGAGCTAGACACAAAAACCAGTTATACTCCTGTATATGCACACCCAACAATCCAAAAATAAGATTAAGAAAACAATTGCATTCGCAATAACATCAAAAAATATATGTAGCAATAAATTTAATTTAATGGTGGAAGACATACACTAAAAAGGACAATACGTGGATGGGACACATTAGAGAAGATCTAAATAGAGGAAAAGACATCCCAGGTCCATGAATTAGAAGAATCAATCAATATTTTTAGGGTGACATTTCTCCCCAAATTGATTCATAAATTCAACACATCACTATCAAAATCCCAGCCTTTTCGTATATGTTGACAACATGATCTTAAAGTTTACATGGAAATACAAAGGAACTGGAATAGCCCAAAACAATTGTTAAAAAGAACAAAGAGGACTTCTACTACTCACTCACAGAGTTTACTATAGAGACACAGGAATCACAGTAGTGAAGACAGTGTAGCATTGGTACAAGGACAGGCATGTAGGTCAATAGAACAGAATTGAGAGTCCAGAAATAAATCTCACAGTTGTGGTGAATTGATTTTCAACAGAGGTACAAACACAATTCAATGGGCCAACTGTAACCTTTCCAATAAATAAATGCTGGGACTGGATGTCCATATGCAGGAATCCCTACAATCCGATATGCATATACAAAAAAAGTGCACTTACCTCACGAAATACACAAAGATGATCTTAAAGACCTCAGTGTCAGATCATGGACCTAAGTGTAATAGTTAAATATAAAACTTCTACAAGAAAACATGGAAGGCAACCTTTGTGACTTTGGATGAGGCAAAGTTTTCTTAGATACAATGCCCAAAGCAAACTCACGAAAATGAAAATCTTTGCCACTTCAAAAAACACCATTAATCTGATAAGGCACTCATAGCTAGAATATGAGAGAGCTCTTATAACCCAACAATAAAAAAATAATGAAATTAGAAAATGAGCAAGGCTTTTGAGTGGATATTTCTTCAGACATACACAAATGGTAAATACACACATGAAGAGCTGCTCAGCATCCGTAGTCACTAGGAAAATGCAGATTAACACCTGCAATAAGATACCAATTTACATCTGCTGGAATGACTATGATAAAAAAAAAAAAAGATTGGGGTGCCTGGGTGGCTCAGTCGGTAAGCGTCCGACTTCAGCTCAGGTCATGATCTCACCGTTTCTGAGTTCAAGCCCCACATCAGGCTCTGTGCTGACAGCTCAGAGCCTGGAGCCTGCTTTGGATTCTGTGTCTCCCTCTCTCTCTGCTCCTCCCCCACTCACACTCTGTCTCTCTCTCTCAAAAATAGATAAACATTAAAAAAAATTTAAAAAAAAGATAATAGCAAGTATTGGTGAGGAAGTGGGAAAATTAGAACTGTCATACACTGCTGGGGGGAATGTGAAAAGACGCAGCCACTTTGGAAAACAGTTTGGCAGGTCATCAAAATGTCAAACACAGAGGTGTCATCTGACCCAGCAAGTCCAGTCTTAGATATCTACCCACAATAACTGAAAACATATGTCTACACTAAAACTTGCACATGAATGAGCATTATTCATAACAGCCAAAAAGTAGAAACAACCCAAATGTCCATCAACTAGGTTAGTGGCTAAACAAAATGTGGTATATCCATGCAATGCCACATTATCATTGATTTAAAGGAAAAAAAAGGAAGTATTAATATATGTGACAGTATGGATGAACAAAAACATCATGCTAAGTAAATGCAGCCAGTCACAAAAGACTACATATTGTATAATCCCTTTTATATGAAATGTCCAGAATAGGCAAGTTTTCAGACACAGAAAGATTCATTATTGTCAGAGGCTACATGAGAGGGGAGAATGGAGAATGACTGCTAATGGGTTCAAAATTTCTTTTGAAGATGGTGAAAATATTCTAAAATAAGAATATGGTGATACTGCACAACTCTGTAAGTATACTAAAAGCCATAGAGTTGTATGTACATTTTGAACAGGTGGGCTTTATGGTATGTAAATTATATCTCAATAAAACTTAAAAAAACCAATAACAACAACAAAAGACACCATTAAGAAAATGAAAGAACAAGACACAGACTGGGAAAAAATATTTGCAGATCACATATGTGGAAGAGAACTTGTATCCAGAAGGGAGGAAGAACACTTATAACTCAATAATAAGACAAATGATCTAATTATGAAATGAGAAAAAGGTTTAAGTAGACCTTTCACTAAGAAAACTACACAAATGGCTAATAAGCATGTGAAAAGATGCTCAACAGCATTAGTCATTAGGGAAATGCAAATTAGAACTACAAATTAGAACACTTCATATCCTGTAGAATGGCTACTCTCAAAAAGATAGCTAATGCTCAGTGTTGGAAAAGATGTTTAGATACCGGAACCGTCATACTTTGCTAATGGGAATGTACAATGATACAGCCAATTTGGAAAACAGTTTGGCAGTTTCTTTTTTCTTAATGTTTTTAAAATGTTTTTATTTATTTTTGAGACAGAGCATGAACAGGGGAGGGGCAGAGAATGGGGGAGACACAGAATCTGAAGCAGGCCTCAGGCTCCAAGCTGTAAGCACTGAGTCCAACACGGGGCTTGAACCCACAGTGTGAGAGCATGACCTGAGCTGAAGTCGGACGCTCAACCAACTGAGCCACCCAGGTGCCCCACGGTTTGGCAGTTTCTTTAAAAATTTAACATTAAGTTACCATATGATCCAGCAATCCCACTCCTAAGAATCTAGAGAAATGAAATTTCTCATTCAGACAAAGGCATGCTTGTGAATCATAGCCCCAAACTGGAAATAATCCAAATATCTAACAACCGAGGAAGACATCAACAAAATGTGGAATACTCTACCAAAAAAAACACTTTCTTTCTTTCTACATATAAGATTTTTTTTTCTATGGAATATTATTTTGCAAAAAAAGAAAGAAAGAAAGAAAGAAAGAAAGAAAGAAAGAAAGAAACTACTGAAATATTGTTTGGAGAAAATTCTCCATGGTCTAGGGCACTGATTGTCTTCATTCCAGACCATTTTTTCCCAACGATGGTTGTTTAGCAAACAGATGGGGAAGACTGAGATAGTGCCTCCCTGTGGAGCAGAGGGAAGATTTGTTTAATGTCCAGTATAATAAAGATAATGTCTCTCTCCGGGGCAAACGTCAAATGGGTTTGCTTGCAGCCCATTACAAAAAAATTGGGATTTCCTAAGCTTAGAATTCCTCAGCTTTGACATAAGCCCACTGGATGTGCATTCATGTGGCCCCACTTGCAGCATACCTGTGGGACTTGAGGGGCAGAGAGATCAGCACAAAAGTGAGCTCATGCTGCCTGCTGGGCCATGAGTAATGAAGTCCTTTCTCCCTGACCCGGGAGCCTCCTGTCTTCAGTCATGAAATTGTGGCAGGCTAAGTTGCTAGTTTGCAATCAGGGTAAAATTTCAGACCTTCCATGGTTCTTGACATACAAACTACAACATGGATGAATCTCAAAAATATTATAAGCAAAAGAAGCCAGATGCAAAAGACTACCCATTGTAGGATCCCATTTACCTAAAATAGCCAGAACAGGTGAATTTACAGAGACAGAAAGTAGATGGGTGGATTCCCTTGGGCTGGGAATGGGAGCAGAGACCAATTGCAAGTGAATGTGAGGAAACTTTTTTGGGGAAAATAGAAATATTCTAAAACTGGCTTGTGGTCATATTTACACAAGTCTCTAAATTTACTAAAAATCATTGAACTGTGTAGGGGGCACCTGGGTGGCTCAGTCGGGTAAGCATCTGACTTTGGCTCAGGTCATGATCTTGCAATCTATGAGTTCGAGCCTGTGTCAGGCTCTGAGCTGGCTCTGTGCTGACAGCTCAGAGCCTGGAGCCTGCTTTGGATTCTGTCTCTCTCTCTCTCTCTCTCTCTCTCTCTCTCTGCCCTTTCCTCACTCACTCTGTCTCTCTCTCTCAAAAATAAACATTAGGGAAAATTTTTTTAAAAAAGTCATTGAACAGTGTGTGTACTTATAAGGGGTGAATTCTTATGATGTGGTATATTGGTAATACCAATAGGTATTTAATACACACAGTTACATGCTATTTCACACTCACAGATTCACAAAACCAAAAAGACTGGCTACCGTGTGGATTGACAAAGTTGGGAAGCAGCACTCCTGCATTGCTGGTCGGAGCATAAAATGGGGCGACCACTTCCAAAAACCATTTAGGAGTTCAACACACATCAACCCTATGAGCCAGTAATTCTGCTTCCTAGGTATTTACCCACAAGAAATGAAAACATCTGTCAATAAAAGGGGACAAGAGCAGGCCTCCCCTGCTGACTTTGGCATGAAGATTATTTTGAGTTAAAAAGCCATCAAAACCCAACAGATTTGGGAAAAACCCTTTACCTCCCCTACGGTTGCCTAAAAAGAATTTAGATAGAGGACCTGCTCCACGAAGAGAGCTATCACCATAGAACAACATTATACTGTGAAGTAGGTAATTATAGATAGGGAGGAACAGCAAGGCCTGTTTGATCAAATGCTCCAGATCCCATTATTTCTGAGTGGCCCCATAAACCTTTGTTTACCAAACACTTACTCTTTTTCATCTTCCTGTGAATTGCATTCCTTTCCTTTGAAGTCGCCTCAACCCCTACCCCTTTCTCTCGACCCCTACCCCCTTTCTCCTTAGTTCAGGATATATGTGTATATATATATATATATATATATATATATGTGTGTGTGTGTGTGTGTGTATATATATATATATATATATACTCACTTTCAGGAGGTATATATATATATATATATATATATATATACCTACCTCACTTTGCCTACCTTTGGAATTTCCATGTCTATGCACATTCCCCATAGGTACGCTATTAAATTTGATTTTCTCCTGTTAATCTGTCTCATGTCAATTTGATTCCTAGTCCAGCTAGAAGGACCTTGAAGGAAACAAGAAATTCATGTTGTCCTTCCCCGACAACATATACTGGATGTTTATGGCAGCTTCATTTACAATTACTCTAAATTGGAAACCTAACTACATGTTCATAAACCGATAAAGGAATAAACAAATTATGGTTTGTTCATACAATGAGATACCATTTACACCATCCCTCACCTCCGCAAATTACTGATATATGCAACACCACGGATGAGACGCATAGCCATTATACTAAGCAAAAGAAACTAGATACAGACAATATAAGGAGGAGTATAATTCTGTTTAAATGAAGTTCTGGAACAGGTAAAATCAATCTTTAGAAATAGAAATCAAATTAGTGGCTGTGAGGCATGACAAGGGAAAGAAGGGACGTGTGGGAACTTTTGGGTGACCTGTAAATGTTTTATCTCTTGATGTACATTTGTCAAAAGTCAACTTATGTGCTCAACGTGTGTAAATTTTATTGTATGTAAATTATACCTTAATAAAGTAAAAAAAAAAAAAAGCAATTTTATTATTTTCCCTTGAAACTGTCTCTCTCTATCATGGACCAGAACATCCTCCAAGTTAACCAGGTTAAAAACTGTGAAGACTTTGTTGACTTTTCCTTCTTTGTCTTCCAAATCCAGTTAGCCAGAGGTCCAGTGGCTTTTCCCTTTGAAGTCTCTCCATTCGTTACTCCCTTCCGTACTTCCCCATGCTGTACATCTATTGTTTTCATCTGTCTTGCATAGACAAAAGCAGAAGCAGAGTGGGGAGAAGGAGATAGTGAAACAAGAGGAGGAGGAGGAGGAGAACTAACAACGAATTCTTTGTTTGTTTGTGGGGGTTAGGATTTAAACTTAAGTTCTGTGTTGTGTTTCCGTTATTTGCAGCAAACGCTGAGGCAGAATGGTGTGGTGATTAATAACTTGAACTCTGGAGCCAGAGTGACTAGGCTCCAATGAATCCTGGCTTTACCACTTACTAACTAAGTGACTCTGGGCAAGCTGCTTATTCACTCTGAACCTCAGTTTCCCCATTATCACTATACGACGACTGATAGGAAAACAGACACACCTTTCTACTGGGCATTTTTATTGCCATAACATAATTAAATATTTAAAAAACAGACAGACAAGAAGAACAATGTGTTGGATGCTATAATAGGAGTAGTGACGGCGTGCTGTGGGAGGATTGAAGACGTACACCACACAGTTAGACAAGCTTCCAAATTTGAAGGCATAGTCCCCAAGACTGCCCTCACGAACTCCATGTTCAGGGAGTCCCCAAATCATCTTCAGCTTCCATAATTCCCTGTAACGTCTCAGAACTCACAGAAAGCCGTCATAGTTGAATTACAGGGAAAGAATACAGATAAAAATCAAGTGAAAGAAGAAACGCATATGGCAGAGACTGAGAGGGCTTCAAATTTAAAGCTTCCATTGTACCCTTCTCATGGAGTTAGGATGTGTTATGCTCCCAACATCAGTGAATGACAATGCTCACAGGGGCACAGAAGCCTGAGCTTCAGTGTCCAGAGTTTTCTCTGGGGCTTCATTACGTAGGCGTGGTCACTTGATTGCTACACGAGTGAACTCAGGCTCCAGGTCCAATGACACTGCATGACCCAAAGCCCTGACCCCAAGTACATTGTTGGTCTTTCTTGTGTGGACAGTCCCTGCCCTAAACAAAGACACTCCTACCAGATATGACAGAGTGCATCCCAGAAGCTGAGAGCAAAGGTTAGACCTTCTCCTCAGATAAAGCCAATTCCTTAGTATACAGGACCTAACCCAGATTTGAAAGCCAGCTAAGGTTTATAATTAGCGTTGAGATAAATTGAAGTTTGTGGAAGAATGTAGCAAAGGCTACACTGGATTGATTTGTTACTATTATTTTCATGTGTTTTTAAAAAGAATCATTTTCTTTCTTATATATTTAAAAATTAATGGCAATATTTCTTACCCCTAGACTTCTGTGTTATCCTGGCCACCTCTTTCTTCATTTTCCTGTTACTTCCTTATGAATATTTTATGTTTTCCTAAAATTAGAAAGTTTTTAAGGGTTGTAAGAAAAACGGAACTGAAGGTTAAGCATATATTTTACTTGGAAGAAAGTAACAGAATGGCCAAAATCATGTTCAGGAGTTTATCTGTTTTTAGTAATCTACGCTTTAGTCTATATTGCTGTAGATAATTGAGAGTTGTCTAAGATTGGTTTTTGTAAATGCTTTATTTTACTAGATTTTTTACAAGACAGTCGTTTAGCAAAAGAAGTTCCCAAATAATTCCTCATTTCAGCAGTGATAGGCAAGAAAAGAAGATCAAATCCGTGAACTATTTACCCAGATGAACAGAAATACCCTTTTTTGAAATAATGGATATGCAAGATTTAGCCATTAAAGGGTTGGGGTGAAATGAAAATCCCCTCAATAATAGTTGAAATCTGAGAAAATCTTTCAAGGAAATTAAACACTTGATCAAAAAGAGGAAAGGGTTATTGGTGCGAGCCGGAATTAACCAGCAGAGTTGTTTGAGAAGAGACCTCAATTATAAGAAGCAGGCAGTTAACAATATCCTCTCAGGGATCTGCGTTTCCTCAAGACATCTCTTTGGGTAAATGCAATAGCTTCATTTTCTTTTCATTAAGATAGGAAACAGTGCCTCACCTTTGAAAAATGAGAAGAAAACTTTACAATTTTGAAAAAATATCAGAATCAAGAACGAAGAATTTAAAAGTATGTTTCCAGTATAATCTAAGAGTAAGTACCACCCCAAATTGGGGTCTAAGACACTGCAAAAGCATACTTCCATTAAATCTTATTCTGTAAACTGAAATATTTTGTAAAAAGCAAAATAACAGTGATCCACACTTCATTCATGAAACTAACTAGGCACTTCTAGCATTTGAACCCTTTTTGGCTCATAATAAAATCTCTAAAATGAGTCGGTTATTTGAATCCTGTCTTTGTTAGCTACTCATCATGTGGCCTTGAAAAAAAAAAAGACCACTTTCCCATGCAGTATTTGTCTATTGGAAAAAAAGAATGGGACTACTTTCTAGTTAAAATGTTACTGTTATTATCACTACCTCCCATCATCATCCTCACTACAAGTACTGCATATTAAATGCTATGTGCTTTCCGTAGTTCCTTTATTTAATCCCCATGAAAGCCCTGAAGGTTTAAGTATTATTATTCTCACTTTATAGATGAAAAACCTGGCGCTCAGAGAGTTCAATGGGTAAGCAACAGAGTGAAATTAAAACCAAGTTCTGTGGGGCTCTAAATGTCCCCCACACTTTATCCCTGCCCCTGTGGCTCAATAGTGTAGGATTGCCTATGAGCAGTTGTGTCTGTACGGCTGCTAGTGTTCGGGACTGGCATTCGCATGCTTGTGCTCATGGTCAGCTCAGTACCTGGAAGGACAAGGGCTCTGCCATTTCTGTGGGCAAAGGTTAACAGAAGATGGGCCCTCACAACTCAATGGGGAAATGGTCAAGGTGAAACAGTTCGTTAGGTTTTGTTTGTTTGTTTGTTTGTTTAATGTTTATTTATTTTTGAGAGAGAGAGAGCATGAGAGAGGCAGAGACAGAGGGGGACAGAGGATCTGAAGAGGGCCCTGTGCTGACAGCAGACAGCCCGATCTCACAAACTGGGAGATCAAGACCTGCGCCGAAGTCTGACACTCAGTGGATTGAGCCATCCAGGCGCCCAGGTTGTGAAGAGAATTCTGATGCATCTGGGTCAGAGCGGCAGACTGACCAATTCCTGAATTGAGCTAAATGAACTGTTTACCTCTCTCTCACACTCTCTCACACTCTCCCCCAACACCACGTGTTAACAATAGATGATTGATACTTCCTAATACTCAAAATTCTTTCTAATGTTATTTTAAAACCGGCATGCCCTTTATTACAGCATACTGCCTTTTAGGTAAGTGTACGCTCAAAAAATATTTCACTGATGTCTTTAGTTGCACAACACAACCCCCTAATTTGTGCCTAAGAAAATTGGTAAATCTATGGACTCACAGAGCCTGGGACGGGCAGGATGAAGCTGGCCTGAGGAAAGACTGGATTCAGAGACCCCAGCACCACCAGGATTGTCTCTCTATCTCTTCATGGGAGGCACTGGCGGCTCCAGGCTCACACACTCGGAGCACCACAACCAGAAAGGAGAAAGTATGTGTGAATCTCTGTAACTCCTCTTTGAAAAGTCCTGGGAAAACAGTTGCGATGTTCCAGCTTGGATCATATGGATCATAGTCCGATATCTGGAACTGATCACTGGGGCCAGGGAGGCATCCTACAAGAAGATGGCCACTTCCGTTTAGACCATCAGGTGAGAGTGCAGGAAGGAAGAGTTGTGCTCCCAAAGAAGGGGATGATACCAACATGGATGCCAGGAGAATTATTAGCAGCCTCCCCAGTCGTAGTTGACCAAAAGGTCATATCTGGAACATTGACTGGCTAGGTCCTAACATCAGCCTAAAACTAAAATATCACACATCTCAAAATCATCCTTGCAAAATCTCTAAAATGGGTATACAATGCTAATTCTTAGTCACGCTAAAGATTAAAAAAAACCCACGAAGCTTGATAGAACAAAGTAAATGTGCACTAGCTGATGTCTGGGCATTCAAATGAGCTTACTTTTAAGACCGTAATCCCATCTGTTTCCAAGAATGGGAGACACAGAGAAAATTCTAAAAGTGCCCCTCCTTATCCACAGGGTGTACTTGGTTCTTTTTAAATATGAAGCTTCTGCTACCTTCGTGCATATCAGTCAAATACTTCGTTATGACAGTGAAGAGATATATGAAAGTACATAGCACAGGATCTGGTCATAGAAGGTACTTGGTGAACATCTGCTGAATTTGGATCCAAATCTTCCTTGAAAGTAAAGAGAAGTTTTTTGTGTTTTTGTTTTGTTTTGTTTTGTTTTGTTGTTTGTTGGTTGGGTGGGTGGATGGGTGGGTGGGTGGTTTGGATTGACATCTCGTGCTGTGGCCTCTCCAAGCAGCAACGATTTCCTGCTCATTTGGGCTTGGTCTTCTGTCAATGGAATCACATGCTATAGAAGTTTCTTACAGCATGGGTTTTGTGCCAGGAGAGGCGGCTTGATGGGTATAAAATGTTCTGGGATGCCTTGAGGAGCCTAAGCTCTCTGCTGAAATTAGCCATGAAACTAGGTAAATCCTCTCTGTTCCCTGGACCTCAGTTTCCTCACTGGCAAAACTGGGATTCTCATACCTCTCTACCAGTAAAGCTGCTGGAGGGAGATTAAATTAGATACCATACAGCAAATAAGCAAGCTCGTATTAAGCACTGAAATAGTGAATTTATTTCCTTTCTGGGATGGGATTACGTTGTGCTGGACTTCAGGACACCAATACCCAAAGAGAGCCCGGAACGCCCGTGGTCACATCTGGCATGAAATGGTTAAAGCAGCAACTTCTGTCTCAAAAAGAGAAAGGTGGCATGCAGCACTTCAGTGCCCCCTCTTTTAGGCAGAGTTAGCTTCTCCCTGTTTCTATCAAGCTGCCAAATTATTATTTTCAAATATATTGAATTGTGCCTAGTGAGAAAACAATCATTTTTTATTTGGATTTGTATGTGTGCATGTGATGTGATACTGTTGAAGGTACTCAGCTATTGAGCTAGGAAAGCATGTGTTTTTTAAAAATATTCTGGACACGCTGTTGACTGTTATATATACTAAATATATATACTCATATATAGGACTCACTTGTCCTAGAAATTTTTTTTTAATGTCTTACTGCTGGTGGTTGAATATCTCTTTCCTGACTATGGCATTAGCCTCTTTAACCTTTCCTAATCAATTGCTCCAAAATAGTTTACCATTGTTCATTATACTGTGGGTCATATAAACATGTTTAATTCATGTTATGATTATGAGGACCCCTCTTGGCCCAGAGAAACCCAGATGTGGCACAAATATTCATAACACATGGCTTCTGGAAAATACCTGGCTTGGAGATCTAAGCCAATGTGGAATTAATTTGATGTAATTCAATCTCTTAGAAACATTGTCTGATATAATTGCCTTAAAATTATATTACTGATTGGTTAATTTGGATAGAAGTGATTTTTTTCGATAAGTATAAATTAGAATCTTATGCTGATTTTGCAGAGGAGATTAGGTTATTCATTTCATTTTAATGGCCTTCCAGGACTCCAGTTCAATTGTTGGTGAAATACAGTTGCTGCCCCGTAAATTGACACCCAGGCTTAATGAGTATCTTGGGGTAATCATTCCAAGATGGCATAGACCTAAGCAGCAGTCCTCATATTTAAAAACATTAAATCATGTGATATTTATTTTCTTGGGCCATGAATTTCCTATCATTGTACCTCATCTCTGAAATACATATTGTCTAGAACAAATGGAACATTCCTGATCACTACATATGTTAAAAAAAACCCACACACTAGAGAGAGGTACAGCATGGGTCCCCAAACCGTACCTAGAAGATGGCTTGGCACATACCCATCAGTTATCGTAGACCCACTGAGTCTGGGTACACCAGAAAGCAGGACAAGAGCCTGCAGACATGTTTAATACATAGAAGACGTGAAATTTGACAAGGCTGAGACCTGGCCATTCAGTATGCTAGACCCTACCACCTCCTTGCCTTGTTCATGTTTCCAAGCAGAGCAGCAGCAAGTGACTCCTAATTTATTTGTTTGCCAGGCTGAGAGTAAGCAAGTAGAGCGATCAAGGAAAAGAAATCAGCAGACATAGAGACCTAGAGACGAGACAGAGCATGGAATACTCACAGAAAAAAGTCGGGGAAAGTTAGGTGTGCAGATTGAGAAGAGTAAGGAGAGAGGCAGCATATGGAGAAGAGTCCAAGTCTGCAGGGGTTTCACCTCGTCCTAAGGGCAGTGGGAAGCCACTGAGGAGCATTAAGTAAAGAAGTCACATAATCTGGGGCTCCTGGGTGCCTCAGTGGGTTGAGCATCTGACTTTGGCTCAGGTCATGATCTCATGGTTCATGGGTTTGAGCCCAGCTTCAAGGCTCTGTGCTGACAGCTCAGAGCCTGAAGCCTACTTTGAATTCTGTCTCTCTCTCTCTCTCTCTGCTCCTCCCCTGCTCATGCTCTGTCTCTCCCTCGTTCAAAAATTAATAAACATTAAAAAAAAAAAGAAATTACATAATCAGATTAACATGATTATACGTTTTTTTTTCCTAGCTGTAGGACAGCAAATAGATTGTAAGGGGGTCAGGAGTGTATCCAGGGAACCCTTTGAAGTGATCCAGGCAGGGAGCTAGGTTTCCATGAATGGGAGTGGGGAGAAGTAGTGGAAGATTTGGCAATGGGTGATTGACTTGATGTGGGAATTGGGGCAGGGGGTGGGGGAGTTGGGGGAAGGAGGCCAGAAGGGCTCCCAGGTTTTTGACTTGAGCAACTGAATGCCAAGGGCCGTTTATGAAGCAGGGTGACACTGGAGGAGTGGCAGGAGTTTTGTTTGTTTTCTATTGGTTTTTTACTTTGCAAGGTAGGGAATATGAAGATGAGTTCAGTTTCAGGAACACTGAAGTGTCTGTGAGATGCCCAAGCAGAGATTGAGTGAAGAGTCATGGGGAGATGGGCTGGGGGTGGTGGGTGGGGTCAGAGAGAAGGGCTGGGCCAGCAGAAGTCCTGAGCAGAGAGCCATTGGTATAAAAATGGCAATGTCGGGGCGCCTGGGTGGCGCAGTCGGCTAAGCGTCCGACTTCAGCCAGGTCACGATCTCGCGGTCCGTGAGTTCGAGCCCCGCGTCAGGCTCTGGGCTGATGGCTCGGAGCCTGGAGCCTGTTTCCGATTCTGTGTCTCCCTCTCTCTCTGCCCCTCCCCCGTTCATGCTCTGTCTCTCTCTGTGCCAAAAATAAATAAAAAACGTTGAAAAAAAAAATTTAAAAAAAAAAAAATGGCAATGTGAAGCTTCAGGAATGAGCTGAAATCTTCCAAGGAGAGAGAATTTCAAAGAAAGAAAGGCTTTTCAGCATGTATCCTTAAGGAGAGGCTGACAAAAGAGACGGAGAAGGAAGAATCAGAGAGGGGAGGAAACCAGGAGAAAGTGGTAAGTTGCAAACCTAGAAAAAAAAGATTTTGAGACTATTGTCCTGTTTCCCTGTCTGTGGCCTGGAAGGCTGGAAATTCCCCCGAATATAGCATGTCTGCATCAGACTTCTGGATCTGACCCTGCTTCTACTTTTCTCACAAAGCCCGAGATACAACCCTCTAACAACAAACATGTATTGCAATTAGTATTTTAAAGCTCTAATATGGCCTCTGTGGAGGACAGGAAGAGTAGAAGTAGATCGTGTGCTCAAGGAATCACTATCTTACAGAAGAGCCAAGAAACATTTTCATATAGAAATAATTCACTGGGCAGGGCCATGAGTATTAACTTCCATAAGGTTTATACACTGAATGTCGTAAGAGTTTAAAGAAAGCAGAAATTGCTGTGGCCAGAGAGAGTCAGAGGAAACGTGGCCTTGAGCTGGCAGGGACCAAGTCCTTACAGTCTGAGTAAGTTGGCATTTCAGGCAGATGGAAATTGCCTGAGCACAGAGGACAGAGATGGCAAATCAGACCCTGTGGTGGATCTGCAAGGGCTCCCTCCCTGATGCTGTCTTGGGACTCCCAGGGGCTTCTGTGCTGTGGTCTCTGTCAGGGGCCCAGACACACTCTCATTCCTGCTCTTCCTGCTTGTGGTTCTTGACATATATACGCTCACACACCACAAGCTGTTTCTAGCTTCCATGTCTTTGTTGGCGCTGTCCCCACTGCTTTGAACACCCACCTTCCTCCCCATCTGCCTCTGGGGCTGAGGCAGACCTAAGCTCTCGCTGGTGTGGGGGGCTCATCTGCATTCCACCTTGCTCCCCCCCCCCCACTCCTGCTCACTAGCAGCAGGAGCAACCACATCTCCATGAAGACCCCTAACAACACCCTTGTCCAAATGTCTAATTGCTCAAGTGGCTGTCACCCCTCCCCCACACTGAGTTTCTGGAAGGCAGGAACTGGATTTCTTGTTTTTGTATCTTAACACAACTCCAGCATCTAACCCAGACAATACATTTCTGTTGACAATGTTAACGAGATAAATGAACTACAGATGCTCCGCGCTGCCTCTTCACCTTTGACTTAACTGACAGTTAACCTTATACTCATTCCATTATGCAAAAAAAATGCAATGAAACATTAGAGGTATAGAAGCACAAAGTAGCCAGGGGCAAGCTGGATCACCACCTGAATGGAAAGCGTTAGGTAAGCAACTGGTGCCACTAGGAGAGGGCCCTGGCTTCTGGATACTCGTCTGCTTAGTTCAGCAGCTCCAAGCAGTTCACGCTGATCAAATTTGGGAAGTGCCGAGTATTCATGGGAGTGCGACACCAATTTACAAGCATGAGAAATCCATTTTAAAACAAAAAAGGAAAATAGTGAAGTATAAAAAGCCATATAGCTAATTTTTAGTGGGGACTTACTACAGGGAACTTACTTTTGTTAGTTCCCAGACCAGAAAAATTGGTGTCAGAGGGGGAAGGGTGTATGTGTGTGTTTCTAAAGAGGGTGAGGTTACCAACATAAAGTCAGGTTCAAGACATTGGAAAGAAGTTATTACCAGTTTTTGTCATTATCATTTTAAATGGGAAGATATGAGGATGATAGAAGATAAGAGCAAACAATTACTGAATGTTAGACAATCTTCTAGCCATATTTTATATTTTATTTCATCAAATCATCATGACCATTTGGGATGTACCTGTATCCTTATCCTACTTTTGAAAAGAAGAAACCTGAGGTTTGGACTGGTTCAGCTACTTGTCCAAATCCCCTCGTTATAAGTGGCAGGGCTAGGATTTGAACCTGGGTCTCAGTTTTTTTGTTTTTGTTTGTTTGTTTGTTTGTTTGTTTGTTTGTTTTTGATATAACTGAATGTAACTGTCTAAGTCTAAGGTATACAGTATGTTGATTTGATACACCTATATATCCCAGTACGTTTACCACCACAGCATCAGCTAATACCTCTATCACAACGCATCACACAATTATCTTTTCTTTTTTGTGGCTGGAATAATTATGATCTAATAATCTCTTAGCAACTTTGAAGCTTATCATACAGTATTTTTTTGTTTTATAATTAAATACATTATAATTTCCCAACTGAATTATCCTGGTAATCATTTCTTTTTTTCCCTTAAAAAAATAATGCTTATGTATTTTGAGAGAGAGAGCACATGCAAGTGGGGGAGAGGCAGAGAGAGGGAGAGAGAGATCCCCAGCAGGCTCCATGCTGTCACTGCAAAGCCTGATGCGGGGCTTGAACCCACGACTGCAAGATCATGACCTGAGCTGAAATCAAGAGTCAGATACTTAACCATCTGAGCCACTCAGATGCTCCTATCCTCATAATCATTTCTATTTGAGGTCACAATAAGAAAATCATTGCATAAACATGAGGTACTCATTAATTAGAAAGTTAATACAGATTAAGACATAGATTTATTTTCGCTGGTAATGCTATCAAACATTTAAGAAACAACATAAATCTTATGCAAACTCAAAAAGCATAAGAGGAGAGAATACTACATTATGAACCCAGCATATCCTTGATACAAAAACTGGACAAAGCTATTATAAGGAAAGAAGTTACAGACCAAACATTTCTCTAGTATATAAACACAAATATTTTAAAACAGCTTTCACAATCCAACCAGTAATAGCAACTGAAACAGTATTGTTGACTATGGTCACTATGCTGTGCATTACATCTTCAGAACTTATCTGTTGGTTGATAGTTTGTACCCTTAAACAACATCTTCTCAATTTCCCCATATCCAGTCCCTGGTACCCACCATTCTACTCTCCAATTCTAAGAGTTTGGATTGTTTATTTATTTACTTATTACTTAATTTTAAAAAATGTTTATTTATTTTGAAAGAGAGAGAGCACAAGCAGGAGGGGGGCGGGTGGAGAGGGCAGGGCAGCAGCAGAGGAGAGAGAGAATCCCAAGCAGACTCCACACTCATCACTGACACAGGGCTCTATCTCACAACTGTGAGATCGTGACCTGAGCCGACATCAAGAGTCTGACAGTCAACTGACTGAGTCACCCAGGTGCCCTGATTTTGGCTTTTTTAGATTCCATATACAAGTGATATCATGCAGAATTTATCTATGTTGATCTGAGTTACCTCACTTAGCATAATACCCTCAAGGTCCATCCATGCTGTTGCAAACGACAGGATTTTCTTCTTTCTCGTGGCTGAATATTATCCCATTGTATATACTTACCGTTTCTTCTTTATCCATTCATCCACTGACAGACACTTAGGTTGTTTCCATATCTTGGGAATTGTGAATAATACTTCAATAAACATGAGAGTGCATACTATGTCAGTAAAAATATTCTGTTTTTATTTCCTTTGGATTTATACCTGGAAGTGGGATAGCTGGATCATATGGTAGTTGTATTTTTAATTTTTTGAGGACCCTCTGTACTATTTCCCATAGTGGCTGAACCAATTCACTCCCACCAACAGTACACAAGGAATCCCTTCTCTCTACATCCTCAGTAATACTTGTTATCTCTTGTCTTCTTGATGATAGCCATTCTAATGAGTGTGAGATGATATCTCCTTGTGGTTTTGATTTGCATTTCCCTGATGGTTAGTGATGTTGAGCATCTTTTCATGCCCATTGGACATTTGGATATCTTCTTTGGAAAAATGTCCATTTGGTTCCTCTGTCCACTTCTAAAATCTATTTGTTCGTTTTTTGTTTTTGAGTTGTATGAATTCTTTATATATTTTGGATATTAATCCCTTATTCAATATGTGGTTTGGTTTGCAAATACCCTCTCCCATTTCAGGTTGTTTTTTTCTTTTGTTGATGGTTTCCTCCACCGCGCAGAAGCTTTTTAATTTGATGTAGTCCCACATGTTGATTTTTGCATTTGTTGCTTGTGCCTTTGATGTCATATCCAAAAATCATTGCTAAGACTAATATCAGGATCTTCTTCCTTATGTTTTCTTCTAGGAGTTTTATAGTCTCAGATCTTATGTTTGTCTTTAAATCAATTTCTGTCAATGTTCGTGAGTGATGTAAGATAGAGATCCAATTTCATTTTTCTGCATGTGGCTATCCAGTTTTTCAAACACCATTTGCTTGAGAGACTATCCTTTTTCCATTGAGTATTCTTGACTCTCTTGTCAAGTATTAGTTGACATATGTGCAGGAGTTTATTTCTGGGCTCTCTGTTCTGTTCCATTGGTCAGTGTTTCTATTTTTGGGATAGTATCAGACCACTTTAATTACTATAGCTTTGTAGCATAGTTTGCAATTAGGAAGCATATGCCTCCATCTTTCTCAAGATTGCTTTGGCTATTGGGGGTCTTTTGTGGCTCCATAGAAATTTTAGAATTGTTTTTCTATTTCTGTGAAAATGCCATGGAATTTCAATAGGGATTGTATTGAATTTATAAACAGCTTTGAATAAACTGGGAATTTAAACGATATTAACCCTTCTTATTTATGATCACGGGGTATCTTTCCATTTGTATCTTCTTCAGTTTCTTTCATCAAAGTCTTATAGTTTTCAGTGTACAGGTCTTTCACTTCCTTCGTTAAATTTATTGCGAAGTATTTTATTGTTTTTGATGCTATTGTGAATGGGATTGTTTTCTTTATTTTTTTTTTTTCAGATGTTCCTTTGTTTAGGCCTGCCCCAGTTCTGAAAACCGTGTTTTCCCTATTATGCCAGACTTTACATAATCATAACTTTCCTCCCAATCACATCCTTCTTCTTCCTCTCAGAGCCATGGGAAATGCCCATAGTTCTTTTTACTTTTCAAAGAAAACTGGCTTTTTAAACTAGAAACATTACACTGCCCCTTTATTTCTTTTTCTTTTCTTTCTTTCCTTTCTCTTTGTAGCAGAATATTAAAGATTTATCAAAAAAGTAGAAGAAAGGAGCACCTGGGTGGCTCAGTTGGTTATGCGTCTGACTTCAGTTCAGGTCATGATCCCGTGGTTCATGGGTTCAAGCCCCGCATTGGCCTCTGTGCTGACAGCTCAGAGCCTGGAGCCTGCTTCAGATTCTGTGTCGCCCTCTCTCTCTGCCCTTACCCTGCTTGTGCTTGTGCTGTCTCAAAAATAAAAAAATTTTTTAGAAAAAGTAGAAGAGAGAATCACTAAATTCTTAAAAACCCTCAAATATCAGTGTCCTACAGTGGCTCATGGAGACGCTTTTCACTACTAAGCCCTAAACGAGAAAAATAAAAACAATGTGCTGAGTTTTCTATAAACTAAATGTAATCTCTTTATTCAAAGATTCTTTTCTTACTATTTATCTATATTAAAATATCTTTCTTTTAAGAAATGATAATGACAGCAACGGGTAGTTTCTTTTTAATGTCATGACTTGGCAACTTTGTGTTTGCCCTGCCTCCCGCTTCCTGCCTCTCTCCATAATTTTACTGCTCTGGGAACTGCTACCCTAACATATGCTTTTTTAAAAATAATGTTAATACATTTGCCTATTTTTCTCCTAGATCCTCCTGTTCTTGTTACTGCTTCTGAAATCTGATCAAATATAATAAAATCTCTAAATGTCTTTGTAATTGTGACTGTAGCCTGAACAGGCAGGATTTTTGCAAACAGGGAGATGTTGACAATACAGCTACTCTCTGAAATATTTTCTCTAAAAAGAGTGAAAATGCTGCCTGCTGAGGTATCTCACACCAAACATGGTTCTGAATTACACCCAGTCACGATTATAAAAGCCAGACTGATGTCATTAATGTGTTAGCTCTTTTGTGGAGAGTGACTTTCCAATACCAGAAAAGTGTACTGCACAGAAGTGAAGCGAATTTATTCTCGTACCTGTACCTTATGCAAAGAACTTCAAAGAATGACAACAAAAGGATTTTTGTCTAAGTTTATTTAGTAAGCTACTTGAAAGAAGACACTTAGGTACGGGCATTCATTCCTATAGTGTAATTTTAGAACCAAAAAGAGCTTCCAACCCCCCCCCCCCCATCTTCCTGCCAACCTATAACAAAGCACAGCTCAGGGAAACTGCCAACAGCAAGACTCCCAGCTGGTTTTGCCTTTGCAGAGGTGACTTTCTTCTGACATTATCCAGGGGGCCCAGGTTTCCTGCCCCTGGGCTCACAACCACTCTCTCTGCTCTTCGCCAGCAGCGCCCTTCCTCCACTCTGTGGCAATCTACTCCATCGGATCTTTATGACTATTTACGGTACAGTAAGAGAAAATGGCCACAAAATAGATACAAACTTGGTAACTACTCCAATATGGAATTGTTTGACAATTGATTCGTGTCCCACCTAACACCTCCTACCCCTTCCCCAGGGTCAAGCTTTTTTCCATCATTTCCCACCCCCTTTCCCAGGGAACTCAGACTTCCTCTGCCAGGCCCAGGGGAGAGTCCTTCTGCCCAAGAAAGCAATCTAGTCACTTACGTCTCAGCTCCCTCCCCGTGCCCAGCCCCGCCCAATCGCTTAGAGCAGACCATTTCTTTTTTTTTTTTTAATTTATTTTTTTTAATATGAAATTTATAGAGCAGGCCATTTCAACATGGGTTTTCTACAGCCAGTGGTATGCCTGCAGCCAGCTCAGGCTGATTGTAAAATTTCCAGGAGTTTCGCAAGCCAGATGTTAAAATAGTTATTATTAAAAATTAAATGTGTAGGGGCACGTGAATGGTTCCCTCAGCTAAGGGTCTGACTTTTTTTTTCTTTTTTAATTGGGGGTGGGGGAGGAGTAGAGAGAGGGAAACACAGAATCCCAACCCAGGCTCGACCTGGGGCTCGAACCCACGAACCCAACTGTGAGATCTTGACCTGAGCTGAAGTGGGATGCTCAACCGACTGAGCCACCCAAGGCACCCCACATAAGCATCTGACTCTTGGTTTCAGCTCAGGTCATGATCTCACAGTTCATGAGATTGGGCTCCACACTGACATTGAGAGCCTGCTTGGGATTCTCTCTCTCTGCCCCTCCCCAGCTCATGTGCATGCTTGCTCGCTCTCTCTCTCTCTCTCTCTCAAAATAAGTAAACAAACTTAAAAAAAAAATAAGTTATATAAACTTACAAGTAAGAAAATTATATAAAACCAAAGGTAATAAATAATCAAAACTTTTTACTTCTTAATTATTTTACCACATTTTACTATTTTCTATGTGCTTATGGTTATTCATGTCTCTTGTATCTGTATGGTAGGAATACTATGCAATAGTGTGCCACTGGGCGTCTCTTTCCGAGTCTGAGTTCAGTGACATCCCATTGACAGCTCGAAGTCAGCCATAGTGGGATTGTTTACATCACTGCTACAGAATCAGGGTTCTTCCCATTGCAACCCCTAAAGCAGTTGCAAAGTATTTACCAGGACCTCACTGTGCAACACGACAGGAGAACCCAGGTATTCCCTCTACAAAGCCTGAAGAAAACCACAGAGCTGTATGTATCGGTGTTGGTATAATTCAGGGAAATCCATTTCAGATGGGCTCTCAGCTCTGCTCTGCAGTCTTGTGTTTCTCTGGTCAGTTTCCTCCTCCACACTGCAGGTGGGCATTTTCCTCACCTTCTCCACTTCCTTCCAACATCTAACCCTCCCCCTCCTTCTCCAACCTCTAAGAAGACAATGTAAATTCCTACTTCACAGAAAAAACCCAGAAGTCATCCAAGGAGTGCTCCTTCAGCTTCCTGGCTCCAAATCTACGAGTGAACCTGTGTCTGCACCCTGCCTTTTCCTATTACAATTAAATAGGAGGCCTTCTTTCCCCTTGAGTCCTGGTCCCAGTCTCTTTTGGTTCTCCAGGAACTTTCCTCTCTCCATTATTCTGTCCTCCGTATCTTGTACCTTCCCCTCTTTTCTGTCTCCTCTCCATCCAGCATTTTAACTTCCACACTTCTCTCTCCTATCTGAACAAACAAGCCTTCTCAATGCCATGTCCTTCTACAGCTACTGCCTTACCTCCTCCCTTTTCTTCATACTTAGACTTGAAAACATTTGTCCAAACTCTTCTACTTCCTTTTTTCCCCTCTCTTTCCTCAACGTGTTGCAAACTGGTTTCCCCACTCAGTTCCGTTGCAAACCTGTTAAAGCCACCAAGGGCCTCCAAGTTACTAAGTCAGATGGAAAGTTCAGTCTTTATTTAATCTCTACCACATTTTAATCACTCTCTTTTTGAAATTCCTTCTTCCCTTGGTCTCCAGGACATCATCCTTCACTGCTTTTCTTTGTACTTCTAGGGCCGCTACTGCTCAATCTTTTTGGCATTTCCTTTCTTCCTTGGGGGATAAAAGAAAAATCTAGAAAACCAAACTTCCTTGATTAAATCTGGCACTGATTTTTCTGTATTACTCTTCTCCTTACTGTGATTATCAATAGCAGCAAACCAGCCACCAGCCCTTCCAGATACAAACTTGATAGGATGAGGGGTCAAAGAATTCTCAAATGTGTCAGTATTATTAGAAAGTAGTTGGTGCACCTGGCAGCTCAGTCAGAAGACCATGCAACTCTTGCTCTCAGGATTGTGAGTTCAAGCCCCACATTGGGTGTAGAGATTACTAAAAATAAGTAAGTAAGTAAGTAAATAAATAAATAAATACACTTTAAAAAACACAAATTAAGAAAGAAAAAAGAAAGAAAGAAAGAAAGAAAGAAAGAAAGAAAGAAAGAAAGAAA